>NC_092231.1:12230696-12340696 GCF_036320965.1 Panulirus ornatus
AAAAAAAAAGAGAGGGAGATAGATGACGAACGTAGTACGGAGATAATTAAAGAAGAGAGAAGCAGACATTCATAGCTGGCCTTTTAAGGGAAAGGAATTCCTAGCGAGGTCGGCTGGGAAACTTGGAGAGGGTTGCGAGGGTTATGACGGAGTCAGTCTGCTGTGCCGGGTTAGCCAACAGCCGTGGTGAAGGCGAGGCAAAGGCGAGATGTACTAAAGAACAGGAGATGGTTAAGAAATGGAAAATGAGACATGGCGACATATCTCAACGTGAGGGTTGAGGAGGATTCTGAAGATAGAGAGAGAAAAAAAATAGAGACAAAATGCGATGTTTGGTAAGGGGCTCCTGTCCGATGTTGCCGTCTGGCACAAGAACGAAGAAATCTTGAACTTCGTGATCCGTACCATTGGTGAACGAAGCATTTCGGAGTGAGCAGATGTGTTTTGTGTGTGTGTGTGTGTGTGTGTATTATCGGTGTTCAGCATAAGTATTAAAGCCTGTGTCCAACACAGACAGAGAAGTAAAGTTAAGAATGATCACGCGTCACAGACAATCACTACTTTTGTTCGTAACCTGTCGTTATATATATATATATATATATATATATATATATATATATATATATATATATATATATATACCCTCAGGGTGAAGTATCTCAGTGTTAGCTGAGAGGCTGTGAGCGAGCTTATAAGTGTCTCTTTAGTCACTTCCTCGTCCCACACTAAACCGGACGTGAAGACGAAGCTCACTGCTCCTCTTTGTTTCTATCCGTCTTTCCCTCTGCATCCTCTCTCTCTCTCTCTCTCTCTCTCTCTCTCTCTCTCTCTCTCTCTCTCTCTCTCTCTCTCTCTCGTACCTGACAGTGTTAAGGTCAGCCTGGGTCACTGTGAACGAGAAGAACTGCTGGAGAGACGACCCCCCTGCGTGTTGCGTCATGGCCTTTAGAGTTGCCTCCATAACCAGATCACCTGGGAATTTACATCCGGGTTAGGGGTCGATTTATGGCAAGAGGGAGATATATACTCGCCTGCCTCTTGGAGTCTTACACACATGATAGGGGGTCCGGAGGTCGTGATTAATTATCTTTTGTTTTCCTTTTTTTTTCTTTTTTTACTTAGTTAGACGCTGGGATAATTCTGGGAACTGTTTATTCCATTATAGAGGCGTTGTGTGATAAGAGTTCAACACTTATCTTTTTGTCTTCATGCGGCATCTAATCTTCGTTTTCCCACTCCAGAGAAGAAAAAGATGCGACACGAACCCTGGTAGGTGTGTGTGTGTGTGTGTGTGTGTGTGTGTGTGTGTGTATTTGGCTTGAACTAAACAGTCATGTGTCTCACTTAATAAGCGGACAAACCTGATAGTAAGCCGAGGAGAGTGAGTAAAAAGATTTGTGTAGCCCATGGTAACCGGGCAAAGGAGAACAGACGAGCTTGTTCTGAGCCTCTCACTCTATCTCTTATCTCTCACTCTATTTCTCACCACAGTATGTCCCTACCTTCCTGACCGGTCACCGTTTTGTTGAACTCCTCTCCATCTAGCGGTCCAGGCCCATCTATCCTGTCTCATCTCTTCCCTTGGTCGTCTACGGATCAGCCACCGTATGCCCCCTGACTTGGAAGACTCTGCATGAACTTCCTTACCTAGGCATTCCTCACATCCCCAGAGTCATGGAGATGGTCTCTCTATTATTCCCCTGAGAGTGAAGACAAAAGAATTTAAGTGTACGGACGCGACCATTAAACTTGATAATGTTACTGAAGATTAAGGGATCTTAAAAGGATGAAAATAAATGTTTATAGGCCACTGTTTGTCCACATGAGACGTACTTGGGCATTGCAGTCGAAGGTATTCACGTTTTACAACAATGCCACTCGTAGAGAAAAGGTGCAGTAAATACCTCAGCATTTCTGGCTACAAAAACATGTACACGTGAAGAACATAATGTATTAATCTCTGTGAAAACAGCCGATTGTAGAGTAAAATCTGACAGGAATTATATTGCTTTCATGATCCATGCACTCATGATCTCGGCCATAGGGCTCGTGCATCTTTAAGGCTACTACACCACTGGGTAGTATGGTGTAAGATATGCTTTCTGGAGCGGGAAGGCTTTCGATGAGGTTGTGGTCCTCTCCATACACCACCTGCCAGCCCCCCAGGTAGTCGTCATAAGCCCGCTCCTATATCATACTTCTGCAGGTTAGACATACAGACCCCATACCCAAAAGTATAAAGGTACCATTAAATGTAGTCACACTTTAATGACAGAAGATAATAATGGCTCTAACCCTCCAGCCGTCTTAAGACCTCCACTCCATCAGACATACACCCGCTTAAAACTACACTCCCCAGCCATGCATGAATTACTTATTCTCCTCTACTTTTGGGTTGGTCATTATTACCTCACCTCATACCGTACTGAAGACACTCTACGCTCAATCCTCAGCTGTCCTTCCATCACCTCATAAACACAGGCGCATACCATTATAACATGCCCTCCTATATAGAGCCCCATTCTAAATACCAACACCCGATATATAGTATTCTTTGCGGCTTCAAGGCTGCACTGCAAAATGAAGGACTCGTCCTTGTTCTGGACACCCATCCATCTTTGGAGCATTGCTAACACAGATACATACCACAACGCCCATTATGCTTGAGATTCAACTTCCACACTCAAGGCACAAAACAGTTACGCCTTAATTGTCCTGCGCTCACCCCACAAAGACACAGACACGCATATATATATATATATATATATATATATATATATATAATCGTATTCGTTCGTCGTTTCCCGCGTTAGCGAGGTAGTGCCAAGACCGGACGAAGGAAAGACCTCATTCGGTCAAATCCATTTCCTAGATGTCATAACCAGTCAACAACACTATCATCACCCATTTTTTCTTTTTCTTGAGAAATGCAACTACAATCCCACACGCTCCAGCTGCTTTGCCAGTCTTTAATCTTATGCAAAGCATACACCGTGGAAGATGGAAGAGAAGGAGGAGCCAAGCGAGGAGCACTCATGCCTATTCGAAGGCTTTAGGCGAGGGTGTCAGAATACTCAGTGTATGGACGTAACTACGATGAGTTAAAGGAAGAGGTAGGAAGTATGTTTAGGGAGGGGAATCGGGATGTCCTGGCTCTAACTGCAACAAAGCTCAAAGGATGTTGGCAATGATTTGAGAATGTACAACGTTAAAATTTGGGTTTAGTGTCAGGCAGAGACCGAAAGCGAGAGCATTATTGCTTTAGCTGGACTTGTGAAAATATGTGAAGGAGTGTAATTATATTACCTCCAGAACGATGTGGGTAGAAATGAAAGTGGATTACGAGAAACGGTGATTATTAGTTCTTAAGTACGTGGTAATGAGAAGAGTGAGGAAGAGGCGATTATTTTGGGAGGAGCTGAGTGCAAGTGCAAGCAATATCGAGTTGTAGTCATGAGTGATATCAATTCATGAATGTGTGATATAGCAATTGTGGGTATAATTGGGAGGCATATGGTATCAGTTATAAACAGAAACGGCTGGTGGTAGTGTATACTAAAAAGGATTTGTGACTGGGAATATGTGGTTCAAGAAGAGGGACATGCATGTACGTATATACGTGGGTGAGTGAGGTTGATGGCACAGAGGTGTTATTGCATTTAGTCCTGACTGATAGGCGTGCTAGAGAGAGACTCTTGGATGTAAATGCGTTGAGAGGTGCATCTGGTGGGATGACTGATAACGTGATTATTGGTGAAAGCAAGGATGAAAGTTTGTAGAGGCTTTAGGAAAAGAGAGAATGATTTGGGTGCTGAAAGTGTGTGAGCTTGGAGAAGGGATTCGTATGGATTAATACCAAAGGAGGTTGGCTGAAGAAACACTGTTGGTGAGAGCAAAAGAAACTTGGGGAGTGGTTGAGGAATGTGCACGAGAAGTAGTATATGACATGCGAGATGAAGGCCGTAGGAGTGTGAGAATGGGTAGGTAATGGCGAGGATGAGGAGGTATATGAGCGTCTTCCGCAGGGAAGGACCTCGATTGACCAGAAGACGTACTAGAGGAAGGGATATGAGGTCAAGAGGAAGGTCCAAAAGTCGAAGAAGAGGGCAAATGAGAGTTGGGTTAGGAGAGTATCGGCTAACTTAAAGGAGAATGAAAGAGTATTTTGGAAGAAGAATTATGAGAGGAGAGCAATTGGCAACATCATTGAAGCGAGTAGTTAGGAAAGTGGTAACAGGCAAAGAAGAGGTGAACAGGAGATGAAGTGAGCATTTTGAAGGACTGCTGAATGTGGTAGATGACACGGTGGCAGATTTGGATGTTTGGGACGTAGTTGTACGCGAAGTGATGGAGTCATGACAAGTGGTTTCGTAAAAAGTGATGAGATGGTGAGTGATTTGCATAAAATAAAGACTGGCAAAGCAGCTGAAGTGTGTGTGGGATTGCAGTGGTATTTTTCAAGAAAAAGTGGGTGATAGTGTTGCTGATTGGTAATGACATATTGAAGTTGGATATGACCAAGGTCTTTTCTTCGTCTGTTCCTGGCATTATTTCGCTAACGCGGGAAACGGCGAATATATATATATATATATATATATATATATATATATATATATATATATATATATATATATATATATATATGCACACACATGCACACAAGTGGGAGTGGACATGGCATCAAATAAAACTATGAAAGAGCAAGTGAGGGGGAGAAGGTTCTGGGAGCGATGTGGAGAGCGTGTTTAAAGATGATGTGTGGGAAGGCGATTATGGTACGTTTGTATGTGTACTAGTTCGAGCGATGTTGTGTGGATGCGGGGTATGGGCTGTAGATGACAATGTAAGGAGGAAGGTTAGATGTGTTGGAAATGAAATGTTAGGGGATAATATGTGGTGTGAGGAGAGTTGATTAAGTAATAACAGGGTAAGAGAGAGGTGTGATGATAAGAAGAGTGTGGTTGGGAGAGCTGAAGAGGGTATGTTTGAATTGGTTTGGATATATGAAGAGAATGAGTTAAGAGAGGTTGAGAAAGAGGACATATTTGTCAAAGGTGTTAGGAACAAAAAGAAAGGGGAGACCAAATTAGAGATGGAAAAATTGAGTGAAAAAGATTTTGAATGCTCGGGGCCCAAGTGTGCAAGATGGTGAAATGTATGCGTGGGGTAGAGTGAATTGGAGCAGTGAGGTATACAGGGAAAGACTTGCTATCCGTGAACTAAAGCAAGGCATGTAAAACAGTCAGAACAAACCACAGAGATTTCCGTGGAATTAGGTTGTGGAAAGTCCAAGGCTTATTTAACTCTCACTGGTTTTCTTTTTTTATTTCAATTTTCTCATCACACGTTTTGCTTCATCAGTTATGATGTAATTGATTGTTTTATATATATATATATATATTTATTTCCAAGTCCTTGAAATACACGAGACCTTTCGGGCACACGAACACTGCCCATCTTGAGTCAGATTGATTATAAATGACACAACACAATTTATAGAACAAAACAGAATCGCATTGTGAAATGCTACAAATGAGAGCGGTGACGTAAATGATATGTTGATTGGTGGACCGCGTTCCCTTGCAGTTCATGCGTGGTAATTTGGTCGGTTAGGGGTCAAACTCGTTAGGTCAATGGTTGGAGGGTTTGCCTGAGGTCTCACAGCACCTGGGAGAGTCCGATGGAGGTCGAGAGTGGGATTATTTGGGGTGCGGTAGAGAACAGTTTTAGATTCCAAGCTTGTCCTGTGGTCTTGTAGGGTCGTGGCAATATTCCGATATCATCATGCTTTCAATTAGATGCTGACGAGTGAGATTCATGTTATGTAGTTGTTGTTAATGTTGTTTAGGATCTCCGTTTTGAAGATGATGAAGTGTTAAACGTCGACCGAGTGATGTAGTGGTCATACCGATGCAGTCCACGTTGTTTTGAAGCTGACAAACCTTCAGCTGGGCAGAAGTACTTGTAAACTACAGTGTTTGACTGCAGTGGGTTGTTGTCCTGTGTGAGGTTGTTTCTTATGATGTAGTCACTAGCTTTCTTGTTTTGGTAGTAGATGAGGATGCTGGGACGATCTGCAGGTATGTTGCAGGTAATGTTCCCGTCTGTTGTCTCCTTCAGGATATGTTTGTCAGTCCGTTAGGCACGAGACACCTGCTTCTTTTTTTCATATGGACACTCTATGAACAGTACCAAGTTGTCGTTAGTATGATTAGCAAGTCGAGTTTATATATATATATTTTCCCATAAGGATCACGCGCAAGATTGTGATCCTTTCCAATATATATATATATATATATATATATATATATATATATATATATATATATATATATATATATATTTAGAGGAAGGCAATGTCTCGTGTCTGTGATCTGCCTTTTACACTACCGAGTCTTGAGGTGAGCACTGGGGGAATAAGCAGGTACAGCACCACCAGCTGTGTCGACAACATCAGCTGCCATGAGCCAGCAGGCTAGAGAGAGAGATATGTATATGTATATATATGCAGGCAGGCAGGGTCAAAGAGTCTAACGCCACCGAAAGGAACAGAAGCCAAGTACAACGAGAAGAGAGAGAGAGAGAGAGAAAAAAAAAAGAGAATAGAAATCTAATGTTAAGTGAATAAGTAAGCGCTTGTAAAAGAGCATAAATAACAATTCTGCTACAAGTGGACTGTTTTGTGTTTCATAGTTAAATCAAGTGAAGGGAATATTGAATACAGAAATTGGGAATGACTTATACATACTCAAAAGGCTTGATGTCATTCATAATCATGCAGCTAATCATCAGTGACTCTGCACCCCCTCGTTTGGTATACTAAATGTTCATATTACGTCTAATGGATCTCTGTGTTTATTGTGGTCTGGGACAACTTAATAAGAACATGAACCGTAAAGGTGATATTACCTGGAAGCTGGCGTTTTTCTGTGTATAACTTGAGATACCAGATCACAGTGAGGAGAATTATTTTGATCTGTGTAATGATAATACTGATAAAGATAATAATAATAGAAATAATGATAATAATGACAATAACATAAGAATTATCAATGTTATAACTAATTATTATTATTATTATTATCATTATCATCAATATTATTATTATTATTACTCGGGCTCCTCCCTTAAATGTATCACCCATACATCTCTTCTATCCTTAGCAGCTTAACTTCCTCATACCACCACTCTCTGCCCTTTCTCAAACGCCCACATCCTGCCGTCTGCATGCCACGAATTCCACCGGCACATTTAAGGAATGCTTCCACAGATAACTTTCACTTTTCGTTCGCTCCGCTGCTTTCGTTTACTCTCACTTTATGCCAATCTTCACTCAGTCCTTTTTGGTACCTAAGCACACGGTCTTCTTTTCCAAGCTCTCTTATTTGCACCACTCTGTTCGTACCCTTGCCATTTCCTCTCTTCTCTAAAGCCACTAAAATCTTTCACAATCGTCTCCACTAAGAAAGATCAGACATCTTATCCTCTGGCCCCTCTCAGCACATTCACATCCAACATACTCTCCTTTACGCGCCTATCACTTAGTATGTATATAATCCAGTAATTACCGTTAACCCTTATTCCCACTCATCAACGTATACTCGTACATACACTCTACTATTTTAACACCTGGTATTTCCAGCCACTACTACTTTTTTTTTCAGTACACCACTCGACAAGCTGTTCACCATTTTCATTTGCGCCTGGTGGTACTCCGTGCCCAAAGTCACACCATTAATTGCCACATCACCCTCTCTTGCGTTCAGTTCTCCACCAGTTATAATACTCTTGATCCCTTGCATTGGAATTGTTGATGTCTTCACTCAGCTCCTCCCAAAACACTGGTCTGTCTTCTTCATCCCTCTTGCTAATACCTAGCAAAATTGATTTTCAGTCTCACCCACAGTAATCTTAACTCACTGTTTTACACTGTTTAACACATTCCCATGACTTTTTCTTCAGCAGAACGTCCAGCCTCATCAGTACGATAGGAGGAGGCAGGAGGTCAAGAGGAAGGTGCAGGAGCTGAAATAGAGGATAAATGCGAGATTGGGAAAGAGAATATTGACAAATTTCTTGGCGAATGAGAAATTGTTTTGGAAGGAGTTGAACAGTGCGTGGAGAATAATGAAAATAGAACCGTTAGCAACGGGAGCAGATGGAAGCTGGTGACAAGAAATTAGTGAGCATTTTCAAGGATTGTTGAAGGTGTTAAATGACAGACTCGAGTAAGATGAAGTGTGGCAAAGCGGCTGGAGTGGATGAGACTGCAGTTGTATTTCCCTTGAATTAGGGTGGTAGTGTTGTTGGTCTTTAGTCAGGATGTTCAGTTTAGGACTGATGGAAGGACTACATAGCCTCCATTGCATAAATGCAAAGGGGCAAGAGTGAAGGCTCGACTTGCAAATGATGCAAGTCTGGTGGGTATACCTGGTAAGTTGTATGGAAGAGTGGCGATTGAGAGGATAGTACCATGCATAGTGCTTCAGAAAAAGAGTACTGTGGCTTCCTGAGTGGGAGAAAATGTTTGAACCAGGTGTTTGTTTTGAGGACTTTTTGAGATTCTTATTGAGAGAGATTTGTATGGATCAGGAGAAAGCGTTTGATAGTCAACAGAGGTACCCTATGGAAGGTACTACGAGTATGTGGTGTGGAGGAAAGCTGCTAGATGCAGTTAAGTGTTTTTATCGAGAGAGTAACTCGTATACGCGAATAGAGAGGGAGGAGGGTGAGCGTTTCCAGAGAAGATGGGTCTGCATCAAGGATGTAAGATGTCACCATGGCTGTTTAATCTGTTCGTGGATGCAGCAGTGAGGAAGGTCAACACGAGGATCTTAGAGAGAGGCATGGGTCCACAGGATCATGAGAGTAGAGTGGCTTAGGGAAACAGTCAGTTGCTGTTTGTAGATGACACGGCTCTAGTGGAAGACTCGAGTGAGCAAATGCAGAAGCTAGTCTCTTGAGTTTGAGAGAGGGTATGAAAGGAAGAGGTTCAGCGTAGATGTGAACAAAAGGTTAAAGGTTTAGCAGGGGAGCGAGGCAGATTGATTTGAGCGTGAGTTTGAAATGGAGAGAACCTTGATGAAGTAGAGTGTTTTAAATGCCATGAAATGAACAAAGCATCGAATGGAACTATGGGAGCTGAAGTAAGCATGGTGGGTGAGGAGGCGCTGGTCCCAGGTCCATTAAAGAGTATGTAGAAAGAGAGGGCGCTGTCTGTGAGGACAAAGATGGTTATGTTTGATGGTATAGCATCCATGATGGTGCTTTATGCGTGTATCAGGAATGCGAATCTATGATAATGATTCTGCAGTATCAGGAAATTACTAATGCATTAAGGAGCTTGATTTGGAAGATGATGATGTATCAGGAGGTATCAAGAGTGTGATGACGTATCACGGGGTATCATGCATGTCTTGTTGTATCAAGGGTAATGGGCTGTCGTATAAGGGAATATCAAGACTGTGCTGTCTTATGAGGGTATGTCAGGAATGAGGGGATGTCAGGAATGTGCTGTGGTATCAGAGAAGTATCAGGGATGTGCTCTCTTATCCCGGTGGCTTTAAGAAATGGCCTGCTGTATCAGGGGGCATCAGGAGTGTGTTGTTGTATCAGAGATTATCAGGGAAATTTTGGGTGCCTCACAGAATATCAAGAGTATCAGGAGGTGGGGGTAAGGCGCTAGTTTATCAGGAAGTATAGGAAGGTATCAGGTTATCAGAGGATATCAGGAGAAGTCTAGCGATTCAGAAGTGCTTCAAAGGGTATCAGGGTATGGATATAAGTGAATCCTCTGTGTGAATGTGAGGGACAGTGGCAAGATGTTGATGATATGATATGATCTATGATATAATATGGTATATTACTAGGTATGATAATATGATAAGACTTAGTCCAATTTGATATAATGTAATAAGCCCTGTGTTAATGGGTATGACAATAGTAATCATAGGTAAGAGGCAAATCTGAATTCATTGGTTTGACTTGGTCAGCCAATTATTCACTAATCATACGCATTATGATTCATGAAATTGAAAGATAAATGAGGTGTGTGTGTGGGAGGCAACAAAAGAATAATGAGGGGAGAGAGAGAGAGAGAGAGAGAGAGAGAGAGAGAGAGAGAGAGAGAGAGAGAGAGAGAGAGAGAGATGATGCGTAGTTAGTTTTGTGATTGATGAGGCTGATGATGAAACAAGATGCTGGCATGCGTCTCTCTGATCCTGAGGCCTCCTTGTCACTGGCATGTCGAGCTAGTGACGAACTCCTGCTTGCTGCTGCCGCCGATGACGCCGACCGCCCTCCCTCCGCACCTCTCTCTCTCTCTCTCTCTCTCTCTCTCTCTCTCTCTCTCTCTCTCTCTCTCTCTCTCTCTCTCGTTATCGTCTCTCGCATCTCCACCGTGTGGAGGAGAGGGACTTTACCACCTATTTAGCAGATTATGGTGGTGGTTCAAGGAGTGTATTGTGGCCAGTGGCAGGATAACATAAGGAAGAAAGAATCTGAGGCGTTCGTTCTCTGACTGCATCTGGGGGAGGGGAGAGAGATGAGCATCGCTGGCAAAACAAATGGACGTTATGCTAGGCGGTGCCCGGCTCCGGTGTGGGACCTGATGGCACCACCTACGGCGCCGATCCTGCTGCTGCTGCTGCCCCTGTTGCTGCTGCTGCTATTGCTCTTTCTGCTTCTTCTTGCGGCCATTTCTTGTTGCTGCTGTTAATGCTCCTGCTATTGCTGTTGTTTGCTCTGCTACTGCTCCTGCTGTTGCTCCTGCTTCTGCTGCTGGCGTTGTTGCTCCTCCTGCTGCTGTTGCTGTCACTGCTGTTCTTGCTTCTGCTACTGTTGTTGTTGTTGCTCCTGCTGCTGCTGCTGCTGTTACCACTGTTGCTACTGCTTCTGCTGTTCTCATTATTGAGGGTAGTACTAGTAACGCCTTGCGTTACCTACTGCTGTTTTCATTGTCTTCACCACACTCGTGTGCAGATCGATGGTGGAGGATTATAAATGCTGCCTGTTAATGTTGGACTCGCTTCTCGTGCTGGATGTATCGATGTTTTTGTTTTCTATCTTTTTCTTTTTTATGTTGCGGGTGCTGAGGCTGATGACCATGATGCCCTTGTTGCAGCTGGTGGCGGTGCTGTGGTTCCAGCTGGCAGTTTGACAGGGGTTAATTGTCGTTACCATCTTTTTGTGGAGGGGGCATTGTGGTAATTGTTTGCAGCTCGGTTGGTAACTACTGTGGGTGCTGCTATTGCATTTACTACCATTACTATTACAACGACAACAAGAACTGTTGCTACTACTGCTACTACTACCAATTTCACTACTGCAACTACTATTACTACTTCTACAACGTAATAATGCATATTACAGGTCATTCTCATGATCTGGTTCTCGTAACAAGTGACCACCATAACAGATCATGTTACGCAGGTACATCATTTTACGAACATCAACTGTCTACTGTAAGATGCGTCTTGTATTCAGGGCTCGTGGCGATGTGAGAGACGTTCTTTCTGGTACAGATAAGATCATGGTTAAATCATTTCATTATCACTGTGGTAACAGCCCCGAGAAAAAAGAAATTCCATGTTTTTTAATGGCATGTGTTTATATTAGGGTGTTAGTTTTTGAGAGACGAGCAGCATTGAATGATTGTGGTCGTGTGTTACGACAAGCAACAGGTTATTTTATGTTGAATACATACTTTTCGTGGGAGGAGTTTTGATTTAGAATATTTAGATAAGCCAGCTAGACGCTATTTACGCATTATTAGGTCCTGTCAATTGTTTACAGCAGCGTTTTGGTAATGACATGTGTAAATGATGAAAACCAAGCCTCTGGGAATACACGTCGTAAATAGTGGAGTTATATTGTAAGAATAAAGTAATTCTCTTGTATCTCGCATTCGTTTTCATGTATCATGTCGCCAAGCCTTAGACTAATCATTCACTTTCACACACACACACACACACACACACACACACACACACACACACACACACTGATCGTTAAGTTCATGCGCAGCGGAGTGCTATTGGATGAATAAATCCACTCCTTGTCGAGGTTCTTAGCCTTTTTGAGGTGCGATTCTTATCGATGTGTGTGGAAATTGTGAGGGGATACATACACTCATGTCTATACGAAACAGCAGCAAAACTGAAGTACTCTAAGCATTCGGAAATAACCATGTATCAGCATTCTAGATCTATTGGAATGTCATACATGACCATTTATCCTTGACACCTTTAAGAGAAATTTCATTGAGATTTGCATACTGTGGGGGATGTATATACATATGTGCATGGTTATACGAAACGAACAGCGAAACTGAAATATGATACACACAGTCTATATTGACCGTGTAAATGTGTTGAAACTGCATGCAGAATCATTTATCTTGGTCGTCCAGACGTGAACATATATTGAACGTATGACACTCCTTCCTCATGGCCCACCCAGGAAATTGACCATGGCCCCCACTGGTAAGGAGCCACTGGTATAAACTAACATGAAGTGAAAGAAACTTAAATGGGATCCATTTATTCTAATGGACTTGTCTTTTATGTAAGCGTCTTTGATTTAGATTGCATCTATAAGGTGTTGTATCAAAATATATACTTCTATATGGTGTTGTATTAAAAGATGTACTTCTGTAGGGTGTTCTATCAAAAGACTTACTTCTAAAGGGTCTTGTAACAAAAGATTTACCTCTTTAGGGTGTTGTATTATAAGATTAACAAGGCTGATAAATGACGTGTCTACTTCTCTCGCTAAGTTCTTGGTAGGGATACTTGCTACAATCGCAACTGTAGTCCAGTTGAAACGTTGAAGTTTTATTTTATATCAAGTTCTTTGTTCTGTATGAATTGGGCCATCCTTCAGCCTCCTCCATTTAAACTGTGTATCGACTCGTGCATTTGACCTTCGTACTGAACAGTAATAAATGAGAAGTTCTTATCTCTCATCACAGACAAGTTTTGCCTTAATTTCATTGCTCCTCCCTCAAAGAATGACAGTTCTTACATCTAATAAAGATTGTTGGTGAAATTCATTTCTTGTGGAAGTAAAGCATTTGGTGCTTTGGCTAACTTCATTTCTCAAGAGGTTTCGCATATGGATGATTGGTCCTCTGTTAGGAGGAGAATATGCAGGGAGGAAGGAAAGACTTCCACCACACCTTATGATATAGTTCTGACGCATGACCTCAAGAATGAAAAAGGCAAAGGATCCTTGTGTGGGATGGAGAGCCTACACGATTCTCAATAACGTGCTCGTGATCTAGTTATCATTGTTTAGTAGCTCGGGATATTTTAGATATATCGTGCTGCAGAGGAGTATAAATAACCTGAAATTGCACAGACCAGAGAATTAAGATACATGATAAATCAGTGCATGGCACTATAACAGAGAGCTGGGAACTGATAGATGATCATTCTCGAATAGCTTCTTATGGATATAGATATCCGGCCTCGAATGCATTGAGTAGGAATAGGCTTGATCTTTACGCCAAACTATTTCTTTATCACATTTTCGAGTTATAGGAATATATTTAGTGAAGCTTCTGCATTTCAGTTTGATGGATTTTCTTTTGACCATATCATATGGTTTATCAGTAGGCTGGTGGGGGTAGGTTAAGTGAGTAGCTATATGACCTATCAACTGCCAGGGTGATTAATGTCGTGAATTGAGAAACCCTTAACACCTTCTTCAGGTGTTAAGAGGTAAATTCTTAGACCACATACACTCTGTATATGGTCCTTGTCAATAGATCGTTGGGTTGGTTGGTTATTTGGGCTTGAGGCCTATCACCAACAGGGTCATATCTAAGGCCGTTCAGCATCAGGCTATAACCATTAGGTGAGAAAAATCATGTACCTTCAGGTGTTCAGTATACTAAAACCAAATACACCTTTGTATGGGGGCCTCCATGACAGTAGGGAGCTGTGGCGTTCGTTCACAGTGAAGAGTTTCTGAAACTAAATGAGTTATGTGTCGAATGTTGCTCCTATATTGCGAATACTCACACTGCAGCAGAACTCAAGATCAGTCGTTTTCTAAATGTACTCGAATCTAGATAATTCAGATGTAAACGAAAAAGCATAAATTCTAATATTACTTTTAACAGGATGTGATCCTCTGTTTAAGATTTGGTATCGTTTTGTTCTATGACACTTTTGAACGTCATGTGTCATGAATTTGGTGACTAGATGTAATATATATATATATATATATATTTTTTTTTTTTTTTTTTTTTTTTTTATACTTTGTCGCTGTCTCCCGCGTTTGCGAGGTAGCGCAAGGAAACAGACGAAAGAAATGGCCCCCCCCCCCCCATACACATGTACATACACACGTCCACACACGCAAATATACATACCTACACAGCTTTCCATGGTTTACCCCAGACGCTTCACATGCCTTGCTTCAATCCACTGACAGCACGTCAACCCCTGTATACCACATGACTCCAATTCACTCTATTTCTTGCCCTCCTTTCACCCTCCTGCATGTTCAGGCCCCGATCACACAAAATCTTTTTCACTCCATCTTTCCACCTCCAATTTGGTCTCCCTCTTCTCCTCGTTCCCTCCACCTCCGACACATATATCCTCTTGGTCAATCTCTCCTCACTCATTCTCTCCATGTGCCCAAACCATTTCAAAACACCCTCTTCTGCTCTCTCAACCACGCTCTTTTTATTTCCACACATCTCTCTTACCCTTACGTTACTTACTCGATCAAACCACCTCACACCACACATTGTCCTCAAACATCTCATTTCCAGCACATCCATCCTCCTGCGCACATCTCTATCCATAGCCCACGCCTCGCAACCATACAGCATTGTTGGAACCACTATTCCCTCAAACATACCCATTTTTGCTTTCCGAGATAATGTTCTCGACTTCCACACATTTTTCAAGGCTCCCAAAATTTTCGCCCCCTCCCCCACCCTATGATCCACTTCCGCTTCCATGGTTCCATCCGCTGACAGATCCACTCCCAGATATCTAAAACACTTCACTTCCTCCAGTTTTTCTCCATTCAAACTCACCTCCCAATTGACTTGACCCTCACCCCTACTGTACCTAATAACCTTGCTCTTATTCACATTTACTCTCAACTTTCTTCTTCCACACACTTTACCAAACTCAGTCACCAGCTTCTGCAGTTTCTCACATGAATCAGCCACCAGCGCTGTATCATCAGCGAACAACAATTGACTCACTTCCCAAGCTCTCTCATCCCCAACAGACTTCATACTTGCCCCTCTTTCCAGGACTCTTGCATTTACCTCCTTTACAACCCCATCCATAAACAAATTAAACAACCATGGAGACATCACACACCCCTGCCGCAAACCTACATTCACTGAGAACCAATCACTTTCCTCTCTTCCTACACGTACACATGCCTTACATCCTCGATAAAAACTTTTCACTGCTTCTAACAACTTGCCTCCCACACCATATATTCTTAATACCTTCCACAGAGCATCTCTATCAACTCTATCATATGCCTTCTCCAGATCCATAAATGCTACATACAAATCCATTTGCTTTTCTAAGTATTTCTCACATACATTCTTCAAAGCAAACACCTGATCCACACATCCTCTACCACTTCTGAAACCGCACTGCTCTTCCCCAATCTGATGCTCTGTACATGCCTTCACCCTCTCAATCAATACCCTCCCATATAATTTACCAGAAATACTCAACAAACTTATACCTCTGTAATTTGAGCACTCACTCTTATCCCCTTTGCCTTTGTACAATGGCACTATGCACGCATTCCGCCAATCCTCAGGCACCTCACCATGAGTCATACATACATTAAATAACCTTACCAACCAGTCAACAATACAGTCACCCCCTTTCTTAATAAATTCCACTGCAATACCATCCAAACCTGCTGCCTTGCCGGCTTTCATCTTCCGCAAAGCTTTTACTACCTCTTCTCTGTTTACCAAATCATTTTCCCTAACCCTCTCACTTTGCACACCACCTCGACCAAAACACCCTATATCTGCCACTCTGTCATCAGACACATTCAACAAACCTTCAAAATACTCATTCCATCTCCTTCTCACATCACCGCTACTTGTTATCACCTCCCCATTTACGCCCTTCACTGAAGTTCCCATTTGCTCCCTTGTCTTACGCACCCTATTTACCTCCTTCCAGAACATCTTTTTATTCTCCCTAAAATTTACTGATAGTCTCTCACCCCAACTCTCATTTGCCCTTTTTTTCACCATATATATATATATATATATATATATATATATATATATATATATATATATATATATATATATATATATATATATATATTGAGGACAGACACACAACGAGCCTAAGAGAGGTCTTTATATATATATATATATATATATATATATATATATATATATATATATATATATATATGTATATATATATATATATATATATATATATATATATATATATATATATATATATTGTTTAGCAAAAATTTGCATCACAAAGCGAATTCCTGATGTCCGTGAGTGGGAGACCCAGTTGGTGATTGAGTTTTTATTTTCATTTGCATATAAGTGATCCAGCATCATTTTAAGATTATTTGACTTTGCCCTCAAGATTTGATATTTTTTCCAAGATAAATGGCTGTTAATTCTGATGTTTGAAAATATCTGCAAGTTTCTGTTGTTGTATCTTCCTCCTCTTTTTTTTTTTTTTGTGTGTGTGTATCTCTTTACACTTAATCTCTCTTACGACTGCAGGTTTAATAGTTGAATTTATACTTCTTAAAAAAAAAAAAACATTTCTGATAACTGAATATTTTCACATTTGCTTAAATGCAAGTATTCGATGAATAATATCTTAATATACCAGAGAGTTTAAATGTTTTTGTGCCTTATGAGAGTCTAGATATTCTGAGGGTATAACACTGTTGCAAGTTTTGTGTGTATATATATATATATATATATATATATATATATATATATATATATATATATATATATAATATATATTGATTTTTGTTCGTTACACCTCAGATACGTTCTTCCTGTGGAAAAAGATGTGTGCAAAATTTTTTTTCTAGTGTTACCAGTAGCATCATATCGACAAGTAGTTTTACCTTCTTGAGTCGTAGCATCATCTGGTCTGAGAATTTATAGTGTGAACACAGAATGCGGTCCTCCTGTTCCTTCGCTCGTCTGTGAGCCAGAGGTGAATTAAAAGCTCTCCGTCTCATTAATTCCCCAGGCATCTCTCGAACCATCCCTCTCTGTCTAACGTGATGTCGCTGGTATTATATCGGTCATTGCCCTTGTGAGCTGTCTGCCTGTTGTCCTTACCCACCAAGGCTTGGACCCATGGTGTACGTACGCGTCTGGCAGCTGTTTCCCATAGTTTCTGTGTGGACACAGGTCATACGAGGATTGACCGTTATGATCCCTCCCTCTTCCTTCGAAAAGCTGTGGAGTTTTCTCTTTCTTCTTTCGTCTTTTCCTCCTCCTATGGTCTTTCTGCCTTTAGAAGTCAGTTCCACAAACCCCTGGGTAGCTCAGAGATTAATTTCTTCATTCAATTTCTCGTGCAGACCGACAACACAAGATTGATCTGGGGTGATGTTTTGCAGTCACTTTCTGCTGTCTTTGGTTGGCTTGTGTTTTATCAAATATCAACTTTTCTGTATCATAATGCAAGGGGCAACCCTTTCAAAAGTGTTTACATCATTCGGAAAAACTGTATCACATTTGTGCTTAGTTGATTTGAATTTCGGTCGAAAATATAAGGTCTAATAAGCGAGGGGTTGGTCTATTTGTGTCTACGTTTTAACACAGAGGTAATAATATTCCACATCATATTGCAGTGTCTTCAGTCATTATGTTTTAAAAGATATCTTTATAAATGATTAAGTTTACAGACAGGTTGATAGTATTACTGCATGCCAGATGGAGGCAAGAGGCGGCAGTTTATTTGCCTTAGTGTTCTTGCATCATGGTTAGGGTTTTTACTGAATGTGAGCATTTAATGACGACGACAGCAGAAGGGAAGCCAAGGGGCATCAGTGTATCGATGGTGAAGTACAGAATGATTATGAAGTTCAACCAGCTCTCAAGACGCCCTTATTCAAAGTCCTTGTTGCAGTCAGATCCAACAACATGAAACTACAAGTCTTGCTCTGCCATTTTTGATAAGTGGCTGAAGCACAAGAACAGAGGAAGGTACTCGTCTGTACTATTCTAAGTGTTTTCTAGATGAAATTGGCTATGTGGCCACCCCAGTGCCCGTATAAACTCTTACCACACTCATCTGTGAGTTTCATACTCCTCCTACGATGGCAAACAGCCTCGATAAGACCCAGTGGTCTGTTGTGCTGTCCAGTTTCCTTCGTATGCCTTTGTATAAACGTATGAGACACGGAGATTGTTCCACATAGTGGCGTTCGGCAGCTGTGTGTTGACCGTGTTGTGGTGCGCAGTAATGAAGAGGGACGTGGTTATAATGCTTCTCCGCTACGTCTGAACATATATCTCCAGTGTGACGAAATCTTGATCAGGATGGCTGCAGAACTGTGGATAATTATTGGTCAGGAACTTGCCAAATTGCTTGGAGTTCAAGACTGTTCTCTGCAGCTGTTTCTGTTTTACCTTCACGTGAAAAGATGGCTCCAACTTCATCCATGGAATATGGAAACCCAAAGCAAGGGAGTGTCGCCATGGGATGAACTATAGGGAAGCCTTGAGTAGTTGAATAGAGACAATGAATAGTATAAGGTTGGAGAGGTTCTCATCAAGACATCTAGAAACTCCCTCATGGCATTATATATGGGTCAAAAGTCCTGGCAACCTTAGAGTTCATATGTATATCAGTAGGATTTCATGGGCGTGCAAAGGTTTCCACCAACACAAAGCGCTTTCAAGCTTTATTTGCTGATTTTTTTTCTTCTTCGACAATGGTACAAAAGGGAAGGAGTCTTTTTTCTCTAACTGTCGTGCTAAAAAACCTGCCTATTTCGACAGTAATACAAAAAAGATGCTCACTCTTTTTCGACAGTCAAGAAGAGAAAGCTAATAATATTCATTGACAGTGGTAAAAAAGCTCACTTTTTCGACACTAGAACGAAAAAAGAGAAAAAAGCTTACTTCTTCGAGAACAGCACAAAAAGCTTACTTTTTCGACGTTACTGCAAAAAGTGTTGCATTTTTCGACCGTATCAGAAAAAGAAAACGCACTTCAGTGCTGTCATCAACCCCCGTCCCCCTTACAGTGAAGCTGGTTGAAAAATTGGCATAAAAGTGTATGAACCTTGTGTCCATATCACGACCACCTTTCCATGAACTTACAGAAACATTCATAAGGTGTAGTAAATGCCAGACCACATGAGCGGTCATGCACCACACCTCTACGTAGTGTCACTCCCAGTGACTGTGTGAGGATAAACAAGTGTGTATCCACCGCAATTATCCATTTTCTTGCTGTTGCTATAATCAGTCGTGCATGAGAGGCAGGCATTCAGAAGACTTGAGAAAAAAAAAGAAAATGTACACAACCAATATGTATTGTTGTGTAAAATTGCATCAATCTAGTTGATCTGTGCAGTGTCCACTGGCCTTATGACTGTATGACATATACGTATGATATCATGCTCTTGTGAACTATCGTGAAATCTAATGTTTTGTGCCTGAATTCCTCTCTCGTTGCGTTCGGTACAATTCATCATACCCCAAGTCATGCAGTATCTGTTACTGGTGGGGGCACGGTGAATTGCACTGAGCTGTACTAACAACATTGTACGTATTCTGGTGTGTGTGTGTATATATATATATATATATATATATATATATGTATATATATATATATATATATATATATATATATATATATATATATATATATATATATATATATATATATAACGTATTCAAAATATTGATATGCCATGTGAAGGGAAGATGAGGAACATATCTTACACTCAAACGAAAGGGGGGAAAGTGATAAGGGTGCATCGCGTGGAGAATTGAATATGTACCGTCTGATAATCTTGTAAGCTTGGTCGCTGAACACTTCTTGTGGAGCGCCTCGGTGGCCCCAGCGGACAGGGTGTTTGACACAAATTTTGTGGCGATTGGTGCCAGACCCAAAGGTCGTGGGTTAGTCCCCCCCCCCACATTTGTCGGTTTGGAAATATTATCATGGATTTCTCCTAATCTACAGCTCGCAGTGAATAGGTGAGAGAAAGCTGATGCCCACATATACGAGAGACTTGAATCTCATTCTTCAAGTGTCATTGTACATTGAACACAGTTTCACAGAATGTTAGATATATCAATACTTAGAATCCATTCTGGGTAAGTCTGTGGGCGCTTGAAATGACCGCACAATAATAATCTTGATCACATGTTAATCAGAATCAGGAATGATTTTAGAAGACATGACAAGTCATCGGTGTCCACCACGTATTTTTGGCTTGGGTGGGCAATAAAGTAGTTTTTCTCACACACACACACACACACACACACACACACACACACACACACACACACACACACACACACACACACACACACACACACACTTACACATGAACGGACACACATCCACACACACACGCATATATATATATATATATATATATATATATATATATATATATATATATATATATATATATATATATATATATTTTTCTTTTTTTTTCCATACTATTCGCCATTTCCCGCGATAGCGAGGTAGCGTTAAGAACAGAGGACTGGGCCTTTGAGGGAATATCCTCACCTGGCCCTCTTCTCTGTTCCTTCTTTTGGAAAATTAAAAAAAAAAAACGAGAGGGGAGGAAAATATATATATATATATATATATATATATATATATATATATATATATATATATATATATATATATATATATATATATAATTGTGTGTGTAGGGAATGAAGCTTACATGAGAATGATCTCGTGTGTTTTGAACAACGATTATTGATGGTTTTTGAGTACGCTGCTTTCAGACTCACGTGCTGGGCTCAAAATACACGATAAGTCTATGGAATTTGCCCTAATCTCTGCCTCCAAAGATAAAATTGTGTACAGTTTTGGTCTACTTTCACGTAATTTACGAACGCTCATCGTAGAAGAACTTAAACAAGATTTTTGAATCTTTAGAAAATGTGTTTTCACACGAGCCAGTCCATTTACCGTAGTAATAGTTATCCACGAACCCAATACCCATATCAGTCGACGCCACAGATGTCGCTGTGGTCTTAACTCGGGCTGGGTTATAGATACCGACCGTAGTTTACCTCTCTCGTTCATAACGAGCAGATGAGATGGAATATTCTACCATTAGAATTATACCTTGCAACGCTAACTATCCGGATTACCGGGATGTCAGAGTTGACTCCCTACTGTACATTACCGGGATGGCAGAGTTGACTCCCTACTGTACATTACCGGGATGGCAGAGTTGACTCCCTACTGTACATTACCGGGGTGGCAGAGTTGACTCCCTACTGTACAAGTTGTGCCTTGGCATACTTTGCCAAATGATATATAGTCCATTTCATAATGTATGTGGCCCTAGTTTACAGTGCATGTGGCCCCAGTTCCTAGACGTTTTGTGTGCTGTGTCTTCTTCTCACACCACCGCTCGTAGAATGGGTAGGAGGAGAGCGTAGTAAATGAATTCAGGTTTTTTTACGGCGATGTTGGAACAACAACAACAACAACTACAACAACAATAATTTAGAAAACAACAAGAACATTTAATACTAATACTTTTAAACTGTTGATGCTACTGTTATTACAACTTTGCTGCTACTACTACTACTACTACTACTACTACTACTACTACTACTACTACTGCTACTACTGCTATTACAATTACAACTCTGCTACTACTATTACAATTACGACTCTACTACTACTACTACCACTACCACTATTACAATTCTGCTACTACTATTACTATTACAATTACAACTCTGCTACTACTACTACTACTACTACTACTACTACTACAAGTGCAACTCTGCTACTAATACTATTACAATTACAACTCTACTTCTACTACTATCCCTACTACAGCTACTACTACTAGTGTTAGTACTATTTCTGCTACTACTCCTACTACTACTACTACTGAGGTGAACCCTAGATCATCACACGTGCCTCTGTCCCCGAGGTAAATATGATCAGGAAGGAGCATTTCTGTTTTTTAGCCAGACAGTCGCCGGTTCAGACAGGATGTAGGCGCGATGTCGCCAGCGGACACGGATGCGACGCTGATTTTTGGCCGCTTGTCACTTGTTTCTGCGCGTGTAGTGTGTTTACGTTGGTTCAGACCGAGTGCTGGCCACCCTTCGAGCTCTCCTTTTACGGCTACTGCGCCACTTGCCTCCATAGCTTCGTGAGGCAGGATCCCCGGGGCTTAAGGGAGGCATCGAGTGCGACAAACTCCCGCTGAAGATAATG
Organism: Panulirus ornatus; assembly: GCF_036320965.1. Lineage (NCBI taxonomy): Eukaryota > Metazoa > Arthropoda > Malacostraca > Decapoda > Palinuridae > Panulirus > Panulirus ornatus. The sequence goes on from NC_092231.1 coordinate 12,253,160, forward strand.
TGGTGATTTATTGAGGTATTTTCAAAGTGCAGGGAAGACCAGAAGGTAGTTAGAAGATGACGGGAGGGAGGCAGTGGCATAGCACAGGGTGTAGGTAGAGTTTGGAACCACGATTAACATGTCACAGATCACGTATACAGTCCATCTTGCTTGCATTTACCACATACTCCTCGTCCTTGATCTAGAGGCTCCCTGTGTATCAGCAATATATATATATATATATATATATATATATATATATATATATATATATATATATATATATAATAGTGTATTGTTCCTACAGCTGTTGATACGAATATAACTATCTACTACTAATACTACTACTTCTACTATTACTACTACTATTACTACTGTTTCTGCTATTTCTACTATTACTACTACTACTACGCGAAGACCTCTATTACCACTACTGGCTTCTTCGGCCGGCCTTGAACCTAGCTTGGATCGTTTTTGGGTCAAGTCAGAAAGGTCATCTTCACTGCACCCTCATCTTCACTAAACCGCATTCTTCACTGAACCTTTATTTTCACTAACTTATGTCTTCATCACATATTCATCATCATTACACTCTCCTCTTCACTTCACCATCTTCATCACTACATCATGAAATGCTCCACAAACACACTTTCATTTACTCGTACCTTCACTGCACATTCTTCTTTCCTGCTCTTTACATTCATAACGCCACTTTCCTTCACAGCATCCAGATCACAATACCCTATCTACTACACGTACATCACAATACCCCATCTACTACATCCAGATCCCAATACTCCTATCTTCGATGAACTAGGTTCAAGGCCAGACCTGGAACCTAGCTTGAATCATTTTGTGTCCACTATATGCCTTCACTACACTACACTCATGTTAATTAAGTTCACATGTCTTCGAACCAAGATCGGATCATTATGAACTACGTTCTCCTTTACCACACCCTGAGCTTCACTGCAAAGGTGATCGTCATTATACCTCAACTACACCTTCGTCTTCACTGCAAAGGGCACCATCACTGCACCTGCCTCACTGTAACCCCCATCACGACCCCCTTAACCTAACCATTAAGGTTGAGGTGAAAGGTTAGATTTTTCCCACAGATAGACGGACACAGAACCCCATAATCAGTCTATAGACACACTTATCACAACCATTACACTCAAGACGGTAGTTTTCTGCAGCCATTGCTACCCAAACAAGCACTAGACACGGAGGTCGCCCTCCTGGCACTACCTATGCTCATCATGTTTCTGTCCTTGCAGAAGAAAACAGCAGACGTAAGAAAACAGACGATGACCCTAAAAACCCAGTTTCGTCTCACCGTTCTTCTAGGTTGGTCTGCAGCGTTGCATGTAACTAGGTCAGGCCGAGTAGTCACAGCTGTATCGTAAAAGTGAAGCACCACAAACCACAACAAGATAAGGAACAGTCAACACACTGCGCTCCTCAAGATGGACGTCGATAACGTCACTCTCCAGGGAGGAGAAATACACTCGGGGGGGCGCGGCGAAACCCTTCCCTTGTGCGAGTCTCTCGAGACGTTGACCATAGTTCGGAAATATGAGATCGGCTCGTGACAAAAAAAAACCCAACCTCCTCCCTTGTGGTGGAGGAAGGACGACTCACCTTTACAATGCCGGCCGTGATATGAATTGATATACGCATGGCCCTAGTACGGGAAAAAAGCTGTCATTAGTTAGGCAGGCGATTCCCAGAGCCATATACGCACAATCAACACCGGTAGGATAAATACACACGTTGGGCGCCGAAGTGCAATAATGCATCACGTGCAACGAGAAAGTATATCGAGTCCACCATAGTGTACGTTCACAGTCACACGAAGACACAACAAACCCTGAAATAATGTCCGCCGACGACGACCATCACCCTGACGCCCACTGGTCTAACCAGTTTATATATATATATATATATATATATATATATATATATATATATATATATATATATATATATATATATATATATATTCCTTCACCATCCACTTACTCTAGTGTACAGCCATTACCCCAGAAGACAGATGGGCGCGATTTTGAATGTCAGGCTAATGGAGGAGAACTTAACTGTAAAACTAATGATATAACAAGCTCTCTTGCCTGATGGGCTCACACGACCATACGAGTAAGAAAACAATCCTGTGGAAAATGTGGTAAAGCTGCAAGAACGCTAATGGGGTTACTAAAACTCTGGCAGTTGTAGGGCAGAATGCAGGACAAGATGACGGTCAAAATATGCGTAAGGGAATATATATATATATATATATATATATATATATATATATATATATATATATATATATATAATGTGTATGTATGTGTGTGTGTGTGTGTGTGTGTGTGTGTGTATGTGTGTGTGTGTGTGTTGCCGGACCTCGCCTGGTTGAGGTTACTCCGCGTGTGAGGAGTCAACACTGGCTAGGCTGGAGCGTAGCCAGTGTACACGGAAATGAGCCAAGCCTAGTTGAGGACCATCATGTATGTCCCTCGCAGTGGAGCAAAGCATGAAGACAATGAGAGGCGCTAGAGCGACGAGACAGGGTAGGCGTGACCTTGTGGTGAAATCAAATACACACAGCGGGAGGATATGAGAGACGATTAATAAAGTTTAAGGAAAGGGAAAAACAGTGTAACGAAAGGGAAAAACAGAATGTGTGTTGTGTCCAGCGCTCAAAAGACAAAAGAAGATTGAGGGAAAACCGCGAAACCTGCAGAGTGAAGCAGAGTATCTTTCCTGTTTCAGCCATTTTTTTTTTGTACGTATTTCGAGTGGTTAAGATTTTAGTAAAGAGTAAAGGAATAGCAAGTCTGAACACCTACGAAAACCTTGACCCGATTAGACGATGTGTGTCACGAGGGACACTCTCAGGAGCTTAATCTTAACTCATGATAAAAGTACCGATTGGTTATCGTTTTACCTTTACCACGACTCGTAAAGATATGACACCGTGACTTCCGATAAGTCAAAAAACCTTATCATGAAATTATGTCATTGTCGTCATAACACAATCACGTTGGTATCTTGCTTTTTATTTCAAAAAATATTTTTTCTTAACTGTCATCAGGACTTTGTGGTTAAAAGTGTACAATTTTGAAAATGACGTTGTCTCTTTCTTTTGAACGATCTCAGAGTTTTATGGAACATTTCTGAAAATTCTAGTATATTAGAGAATGTTCTACAACATTCTGGGAAATTCTCTATAAATTCTGCTCTAAATGGTGGACAATTTCATATGTTTACAATCTTGTTGAGGAAAAAGCACTTTGCCTCATCCCAAGTAAAACACATTTCTAACCTTAAGAAAAGTAGCTGTCTAGATGGAGATAATCATGCCTTTGGTTTTTTGGATACTTGTAATGAAACACCTCATAACCTCCTCATTTCTAAGCTATAAATAAGAATGAATTAGACTTATTTATAGCTTTTATATGAGATGGTCATGAGATGTTTCATTACAAGTATCCAAAATGCCAAAGGCATGATTATCATCAGTCTAAGCAGCTGTAATTTCTCCATTTTTTGTTTATATATATATATATATATTTTTATGTTGGATGACCAAAACTGAGCCAGGTATTAAAGGCAAGGACTCACCAGCGAGTTGAAAAAAATGTCCATAAAAGTGTAAAGATAGATGATGAATCTCATCTCCACAAAAAAAAGAGATATTACGATACAAATTTGTCATGGTAGATTATGAAGAAATGACTTTATAACACAGTAGCAAAACTGCATCATGGCAATCGCCTGTGGCAATGTGCTTCAATGTCCCTGAATGGGGGCGCGTGCAGAAATATAACATGCGTTGTGTTCTGTAGGGTGTATGAATTCAGGAACTTCAGGTTTGAGGCCCTCTGCTTGATCTAATAAGAGAAATGTGCAAACCGAAGCCTTTAGTTGCTAATCCGCCGATGGAACTTGATGAACTAGAGCTTTTTGTTTCGCATCCAGAGCCTAAACATTGTCAGTGCCAGTTGGAATTATGTAAGAGTAAGTCTGGATTTACGTGCGGAATATGCAGAAGGACATATTACGATGACACACATTTTAGATACACAGAGTTAATGTTGTGAAATGACTCCGAGTGCATGTGAAATGTTTCACATGCCAGTGGATTTAGGATTTATACTGAGTGATGCACAGAACATAATTGAAGAAAATTTAAACCTGTTTGATTGTCTAAATATAGAATACAATCACAAGATAATTATATAAACGTTAAGTAAATAGAAAATAGATAAGATTTCTGGTTCTGTAAGTGTTAAAGCAGCCTTGTTTGTGGGAAGAAGCAGGACTGTCCGTGAATAAAGAAAAGACATGAATTAATGTTTCTCAACGGGAATAACAGAAGTGGAACAAGTTACAGTAAGTGGAACAGATACACCAAACACTCATGACCTTAGATCCTCAGGGATTAACATAACACAAAACAGAGACACAGAGCATCAGATAATTTATTTTGATGTATACAGTCTAGAATTATAACTACTTAATCCCATATAGATAATGAACAAAAGAGATCAAGACCTTAAGAAGGAGTGCTGAAATGGAATGGAGATATGGAGAGATTGTGTGAGGAAAGGTTAACAAAAAGGATATGTGTGTCAGAAGTGGCGGGAGCGGGGAGACCAAATTGGAGATGTTTAAAGGCATTTCTCGTTCCATTTTCGACATATGGATACGAATCCTGGACAGTTACATATCAGAACAAAAGCAGATTACCTGCGACAGAAACGAGAACACTAGATGATTAATAAGATACTAGAGGACGACCAACGATGATAAGATCGAAAAAGAAAGCCTTAGAAAGGAATTGGAATGTCTGACCTTCATATACCCAAATCGAACAATCACAACGAAGGTGGCTGGGATACAGTAAGATTGCTACAAAGCAGATTTTAAAAGATTGGAGTTTCCCACGAAATCATAGACAGAGCGAGAGAGGATGATCAAGAAAGAGATGGAAAGATAAGTTCCAAGAAAAGTTAAAGAAAAAACGAAAAGATATGTGTGCTTAGGAGGCTGGCTAGACTGCGAAGGAATGTAACCTTGGAACTTAAGCAACACTTCGGCACCACAAACATATCGAATCCATCGGCGTTCGTGCTGACCTCTACAAGGTCAAACTCAACTCAGCCACTATGGACATCATCAATGACCAATAATGTGTGTGTGAAGAGTGTCTGTGTATACCTGTGTGAGTGTAGGTGACAACTCGTAGATCCCTTTCAGTGCGTGAGTCCTATAATTCTTTACTCCAACTATGATGCCCAGACTCTGGTATTACCTGTCCTACTCTTGCATCTTCCAGGGTTGAATTTCAATAGGGATTTCCTAGGGAAATGGTGGATTTTTGTCTGGTTCTTTTTACATTCTTTCTCCCCACAGTCCCCATTGCTTGAACATTTTCAGATATGATTTGCATACACACTGCAGTGGTTCTCATGAGTCTGTGATATTCTTTGACCCATGTTTGAATTTCATGCAAAGTAAGTTGCTCACAGCATTTCACATTACCCACTGATATTGATTGATAAACGGGTATTATTATGCATGATATGGGATATATATATATATATATATATATATATATATATATATATATATATATATATATATATATACACACATTGGCAAGCGACCAAAAATATCAACCTCTAGAATAAGGAGAGAAGTTACCACACTTACTTGCTTTGCATGCAGGAGCGCTTCATCTCAAGGTATCAAGATCTGCAACGACTTTAGGAGACGAAACCTTAATGTGAGTCACAGTGAGGACATTTTTTTTTTTTTCTAAACCAGGTTCTCTCTCCTGAGGGCCCTGTGATCAGGCGTGGTCTGACCGCGGATTGGAAAAAAAAGAGTTACTCTTAGACGAAGGGGAAATTCATACCTGCATAACTGCAGTGATCTCAGCTATATATTTTAGCAGAAGCGAAGGCACTGCTCGAGGAGAAGGCATCATTCGTCCTAAGAAAACTTAGATGAGATCTTTCACAAGTTGGTCTTGTCAGTATTACCGATATGCTACAGATAACGTACAGCATGAGTCAGTGGGAGGAGGATGAGGAGGAGGAGGAAGAAGTGAAGTGAACAAAGAAAACTTCAAAGAACGCGATTGGATGAGGAACGGCTTCTAGATCAGAAGAGGAATTAAAGGGAAAAGAATGAACTCCAGACTGCTGGATGAGTCATCATAAAAGTGTGGAACCCAACGGTTTACCACAGATCATTATGCAATTAAAGGTAAACATGAGGGCTTCAGTTCCCTCACTGACTACGTGACAGAGGAAGGATGTCATCCAATTCTTGCTGTGTATTTTGATTCTTCTTAAGCAGAGGATCCGGGCCTAAGAATACCAGTGCCTCATCAGCAGGACTTAAGATTACCGACGAATGTTTTATAATTCTCATAGATGGAGGTAAAGATTATGTGCAAAACAAAAGAGTAGTTATCTGACAAATTCTGAGCTGGATGACATCATAGTCTGGAGATTCAAGGCTCACCACGCGCGCAACAGGCGTCTTGGTGATGGAAGAGAGTAAACATTGCCTTTTAAAACGAAAACATGGATGTTAATGATAGTCAGGGATGTGAGAAAAGTAGCTTGGAAGCAGCATTAGACAACTGGGTCTATAAGGGAAGTTAGTTATTCAGAGAAGTGCCAGCCAGGTGATGTACAGAAGCAGAAGTGTTGGTGGAACGATGTACAGTGGCTGCGAAATGATCGGGGTCGGAAAAGAAAGATCGGGTGTAGTACTAGGAGAGCTTGTGTAGTGGGAGGGGCCCACCATGTTTCTTCGGCAGCGGCGTCAGGTGGTATTGAAGATTCCTCGCGCCACAAGACACCTGGAACGAGGGAGAATATTCACATCGGCTTTATCTATGATCACATATACAGAAATGAAAGAACGAGGGAGAATATTCACATCGGCTTTATCTATGATCACATATAGAGAAATGAAAGAACGAGGGAGAATATTCACTTCGGTTTTATCTATGATCACATATACAGAAATGAAAGAACGAGGGAGAATATTCACATCGGCTTTATCTATGATCACATATACAGAAATGAAAGAACGAGGGAGACTATTCACATCGTCTTTATGTACGATCACATACACAGAAACGATAAATGATTGTTGAGGAAGTGTGTGAGGACAGGAAGAAGTCAAGACGAAGCTTGTAGCTTGGTTTTTAATGAGACAAAAAGTCATACCAACAGTCCTGATATGGAGGGCGGAAGATAATTCCGGGTACCACTTCAGCACTGCAGCTGATGTACTTGGTTGGGCGCGGCTGATGTGTGTTACCTACCAATACGGAGGGTTGAAGGTGGTTCAGCACTCCTAACTCAGGACGGTACTACATCCCTGGGCGTCTGCTGTCCACAACCTAATACTTACTGCCCGAACTTCTACAACTGCGTCAGCGTGCGATGGTAAAGTGCAAATGATCAGTCCTCTGCAAAAGACTCTTTGCATAATAAGATGACACATATAATAGACGTGACCTTGACTAAATTTGAATGAAATCAGCATTAGTTATGGCGCACCAGAAGTGACTGTTAAACATCCCAGTGCATGAATATTCATCGAACTTTTTCCTTACGTGCATACATTGCCTTTCGTTTTTATACCGGCTCCTCTTACTTCTTTAGGGTATAGCTAAGGTCACTGTGCATATCCATCCGTCAAGGGCTGCATACATAATGATAGTGTATATTGTTTTAGAATCATCTTTAGCTTAGGAAACGTGTCAGAGATTTCCTAGTTGGCCATAACTGGATATTGACGGGCTTAAAGTTAAACCTTGACAGTTCAAAAGCTTAAAGCCCAACTACCCAACCAAACACCCCATATGAAACTGACGAATATTTCACATGCTGAAATGAAATATACAAATTGAAATGAAACTCAATGTCAGAAGCATGCAAATGAAAAGGAGACTGAAAAAAAGTGTCGAAAAATCATTGTCATATCGCTTTAACTGGACCTGTCCTTCCTCGTCTGTGTTTTAAGATGCTTTAGATATAAGAGGTAAGATTTCGAAGTAAGTTATATCACAAAGACCTTCAGTTTTGATTGTCATATCTAACACATCAAGGGATTCCTACCATAATCTTTTCTTCTTGATGGGAAATCCAATAGAATGTAACTTTTTAATCACCACAGTACATCATCAAGGTTTTGAATGCTTGAATACGTGATTGGGATATGAATCATTAACACATCTGGATCGTTTTCCCCCTCTCTTCCCAAACCTCTCTCTCTCTCTCTCTCTCTCTCTCTCTCTCTCTCTCTCTCTCTCTCTCTCTCTCTCTCTCTCTCTCTCGAGTTGAACAGCTACTTAGCATCCTAAGCACCTTATTTTTTTTTCCAAAAGGCTCTTATCGCTATCACCCAAGCCAAATCTTCTCTGACGAGGAGCAAAGGGAGTAACCTTTCCTACTGCACACACACACACACACACACACACACACACACACACACACACACACACACACACACACACATACTCCTGCGCTCGCGCCACTACCCTCATCCCATCCATCGTCCGCATTCCTGGCTAGTGCCTCAGCCTCGGAGCTTTATGGAGGGGGGAACCTACTGGGACAAGGGGCACCCAACCAAAGGGTCATGAGGGAGGACTCAGGCAGGGGTGCTTGACCGCCGCTGCAGCTGAGACGCACCATGCCCAAAACTAGGATTTGGGTTATCGGTGCCAACATCGAGCAAGAACCGAGGCGTCACCCTGTTTTACTTCGGGCCCCTTCGTTTGGCTGTTCACCTCGTCTCGCAAGCGTGACTCACGACGGCATCTCATAGCCACGGGGAAATCTGAAGGGAAGCGGAGGTTTCTGCCGTCGGACCAGTGAACCTGTGAGCACTCGGCAGACACGATGGCTGATGGCTGCTGGCGTGATGATGAGCCTGTTTGGTCTTGCTGTCGCGGGAGGCATTGCGTCACTGACGAGAGAGGGTCATCAGCCTAACGAGGACGTCACTGAGGGTGGCGCTGTAGTGTGGTATGCGGTACACCTCTAGCCCCCCACACCCCCATAGGCACTTCTAAGGAGTGGGGAAGAAAGGGAGGGGCGGCGGCTGCTTGCTGCTGGTGGTCGCTGCTGCTGCTCCTCCTCCCTCAACCGGATGGGGCAGAGCCATCGTAACCATGGCCAACAGCAAAAAACCCCCATCTCGCCAGAAGCTCATTACAACACCGACAACTGCATCCCTGTCGCCACTTGATGGGTGTTGAGTTCATTGCCTAGTCTGAATATGCAAATATGCATCTTACAGTCATTTAAGATGATACTTATCAAGCATAATAAGCCCCCGGGAATAGAAGGTCCTTCCGCAACCGGGTGCGCTGTAGAAACTGGCGAGTTTAGAGTTCCGTGGGAGTTCATCATGACGAAATCACAAGTGGGAGTTGAGAGAGTGAGGGGGGGTGTCAGTAATCCAGCCTGAGGGGCACCTCGACAGGGAAGAATACAAGACGCTGTAGGAGTTCCAATGTCAAGGTCAAGTAGTCCACCCACCCCACCCCCCCCCACGCAAGCCCTATGCCCCCCTCCCCCCCAAGACTCCCTTCCCCCCCTGACGTACGACCCACAGAAGTATGCGGGGCACCGATGCTGGTGATAAGCTGTGTGATGACATATGGCGTGAGGAGGTAGGGAGGGGAGGAGGGCGGAGAGGAGAGAGAGGGGAAGAAAAGAGAGAGAGAGAGAGAGAGAGAGAGAGAGAGAGAGAGAGAGAGAGAGAGAGAGAGAGAGAGTCAAGAAGGCGTATCAACATGGACCACAGACCCACAGCATTACAGTTTATTTTTTTTTCCTCCTTCATCCCTGTTAAAGTTGGCCTCGAAGTTCCCGGGTTTCGGATCCAAGTTTGATCCCGGCGATCCCCTGTTTGATCTACTGTCTCAAGCGATAGGATTTTCAAGCTGGGTCGTGCATGAACCGTCCGCGATCGGCAAACAGAATATCTTTTCAGTATGGCTTAAGAGACCCTTAATAAACATGCATACGGAAAGAAAAAAAAAAAGAAACCTTAGGTCTCTAATTTTTACACCTGTAGAACACCTGTAGGAATAACAGGTGTTCTCTTTAAACAAACTAGGATCTAAACCCGGCCGTCCCCCGAGCAAATCCGTTTGAGAAACACCGATCTTGTTAACCAGTTCTTCTCCTCTTCCTTCCTTCCTCCCTGTCGCTGTTATGGTCAGCCGGTGACGTGGTCGTGGTGGCGTTGCAGCTTAGTGGTGGCGCGTGTGTCCTGATGATGGCGTAGGCAGGTGACACACGCGGCTGATGACGCCATGCAAAAACATGGATCAGGACGCAAGATGCGTAGTAGCCGTAGCGACGTAGACGAGGGAGGAGGGGAGTTCCGGTTAAGGTAGAGCAGGATGGTGATATGGAGGAATGAGTTCCGGCTGTGGTGGGAGATTATGAGGATTCCTTTCCCACCGTGGTACGGGAGGGTGAGTACTCAGTTCCGGCTGTGGTGGGAGATTATGAGGATTCGTACCTCATCGTGCTACAAGAGGGTGAGGACTTGAGTTCAGGCTGAGGTGGGAGATTATGAGGATAGCTCTCCTGCCATGGTGGAAAAGGGTAAGGATGGAGTACCGGCTGTGGTGTGGGGGTCATGAGGATAGCGTTTTCACTGTGGCAGAAGAGGAGTGAGAGCTGGCTACCAACTGTGGTGGCAGGTTATGAGGATAGCCTTCCCACCGTGGTAAGAGAGGGGTGAGAATTGAGCTTCAACTGCGGTGGGAGGTCATTACGATAGGGTTTATACAGTGGCACGGGAGAGTAAGGAGAAAGTTCCGGCTGTGGTGGAAAATGATGAGGAGAATGTTCATACTGTGGTACATGAGGGTGTGAAGTTGAGTTCGGATTGTGTTGGGAGAGCATTCGGAGAGCATTCCCTCCGCGGTGATTGTGGTGGTAGATCATGAGAATAGCGGTTCCTACAGCGGTACAAGAGGATAAGGGTTGAGTCCCAGCTGTTGCTGTACGGAGAGAGAACCGAGTTCTCATTGTAGGGTGAGGATGACGGAAATATTTGCTGCGGCGGAGGAGGACGGGAGTTCGTCCTTCAAAAAGGGGAAGGTAATGATAGAATTCTAGCTTAGGCATGGAGGATATGAAGATTGAGACCTTCCCGTGGTAGTGGAGAGGGAGGATAAAATCTCATCTGTAATGGTATCGATAGGAATCTGACTTTTGCAAGAGTGCGAAAACACAGAGTTCGGACTGCGGTAAGGGATAAAGAGGTTACAGCTCTGTATGTTTTAGAGAACGTAATGACAAGGATCCGAGTGAGGTATGGAGATATGAAGGTGGTGTTCTGGATGTAACGGGGAAGAGGCGGTTGGATCTCTGGCTGTAGTAGTTGAAGGTGATATGTTAAGTTCTGCCTACACTTGTCGGAGGAGGGATGGGTGTGCATGGAGTTCCTGTTTTACTGTAAGAATACAAAGGAATTCAAAGAGCAGTAGACCGCTGGGTCCCGCTGAGGCTGTTTGTGCTAGTAGAGGATATCAAAATCTCAAGAGAACAGAATTCTGACTGTGGTAGGAGAGAGCGGGGATAGAGTTCAGGCTGCGGTAGGAGAGAATGGTAACAAAGTTTCAGTTTCAGTCTGGAAGAATGAAGTTCAAATGTCAGCTGTGGTGGGAAAGAGGATGATAGATTTTCAGCTGTGGGAGGAGAATAAAGAATGATAAGTATGGAAGGGGCGAATGATTTATAAAGTTTCAGCTGTGTTAGAGAAGGATAAAGTTCAGTGTATGTTAACTGGGATTCAAGGCTAAGTTTTTTTGCTGTGGTGGGGAAGGTGAAGATAAAGCATTCAGCTGTCGGAGGGGAGAATGAAAGACTGAGTCCCGATTATATCAATGTATGATGGGGATAAAGTAAATTCCGTGACAGGTGGGAATCAAGATTAGGTTCAGGGTATGATAAAGAACGGAAGAAGACAGACTTACAGCTATTGTAAGGGTGGAAAAGGAAATATTTACCTTTGTGACAGGAGTAAAGCGACGGTCAAAGTTAAGGATACGGCAGGTGATGGAGAAGTTAAACCTGTAGCTATGATGGGTCAGGATGAGGGAGCAGTTCCCTTTGACAGACGAGGAGGATGAACACAGACAGAGGTCGCACTGAGGCAAGGGGAAGTGGCCACACAGGTCAGGTTGCAGTAGGGTCGGGTGGATATACATAGGTACATGGAGCAAACAGGTAACAGATGACCTAACTGGTTTGTAACGAGGTTTCCTGCTGGGGGAGGCGAGGATCTTTATTCAGTCCTGTCTCGTCGGTGATAAACAACCAACTGGACATGATCATCTGGTCTTATCATGCATGAGATGGTATTTTAGAAATCTGTTCAGGGTGGGGACGTTTGAACGTATATATTAAAGTGGGGAGAGAAGAGAGAGACAGTTTCCACTAGGACAGAAGATAAAGTTTGAACTTTGACCGTCTGAGAAAGAGAGATAGAAAGGATAGATGGAAACAATGAAATTAATCATAAATCACAAAAAAATAAAGATTAAGAACAAGAATATTTGCGAGTCAGTGCTGTGTCTGTCTAGTTCCACAGTGATTTTCCTTACGGAGGGAGCAACTGTTAAAGTCATCTTTACTAAATACACGACAAACGTAAATCTGCTTCACTCTCGACAAACGTGTCTCCGCTTCATCCTCTGCAAACACATCCTCATTACACACTGGACACCGTTGGCCTTTGACCAAACCCTTAGGTACCCGGTGAAGACCATCTTCTTTACATCCTCGACACTACTGGCCTTTGATCTGAACTATACATCTTCACTACAATCTCATCTTCACGACACAATCGACACCACTAGCCTTAAGTAAGATGGTCTTTGACCCGACGTTTACGGGAAGTTCAAACACATCTTCACTAAACCAAGGTTTACATGTTGATTGCTAGAAAGAAAAATAAGACACGCAAAGGAATACAAAGGAATTCAAATGGCAACAGATCATTGGGTCCTTTCGAGACTGTTTGTGATAGCTGAAGATATCAGAAACTCACAGGCTGGGTGTGGTAAAACTTAAAAGGTACACAGATAATTCAAAGAGAATAGCCTTCAAATTGTCATTGTGACAAAGGAGGCGCAAATAATATAAGACGTAGACTCGAAGCGAAGTATTTATCAAGTATGTTCTTTTAATTCTGCTTTCAACCACTGTGATTGGAAAATCGGTCTATATGTTAACAATCCTGTTGAAGAAAAAGTGCTCTGCCTCTTTCGAGGTAAAACGTTAGCCCACGAGTCTTTATCCATTACCAAGAGTCAAATCAGATGAATTAAGTCTTCAGTGAATTGACTGATCAAGATTATCAAAGCCTTTGATAATTTTGAATCCGTGTATTAGATTACTTCTTAACTTTCTTTTTCCTAAGCTGAATATATTCTAGTCGTTTAATATGCTCTCGTAAGATTTGTCTCTCTGTCCGAGAATCATCCTGGTATAGCTCGACGCTGTAATCTCTCCACTCTGGCTGTTTTTTCTCTTTTTAAGTAGGGTAACCAAAACTGAACAAAGTATTGAAGATGTGGACAAAGCGATGAACTGTAAAGAGTAAGGATATTTTCCCTGGACTTAAGCTCGAAGGCCCCTGTCTATGAACTCAAATATTATGTTCGCTATTTTCACTGCTTCTGTGCATTGATTCATTTCCTAGCTTTGTATCATTTGCAGGTTTTGATATCTTGTAATGCAGCTCGTTATCAATATCAATAGCATATATGGGAAAGAGAACCGGTCCCAAGATTAATCCTTGCGGTACTCCACTTGTTACGTCTAACCATTCTGAGGCTCAACCATTAATCACCACTCTTTGTTTACGGCGAGTCAAGCAGTTTCCTATCCACTGGAGTACATCCCCATTAATGCCATGTGACTTTATTTTCGCTAGTAATCTTTAATGCGGAGCTTTATTGAAACCTTTATAAAAATCTAGATAGGTAACATCCACTGTTACTTTCATCATGTGTGTTGAATATTTTCTAAAAAATGAAACATATATTAGACAAGAAAGATTTCGTCGAAAACTACGCCGAAAATGGTTCATAAAGTGGTCGTCCATTAAATGGTTTACTATTCAAGCCCAAATGATGGTTTCCATACGTTTTCCAGCTGTAGACCAGAAGTTAGCAGGATGACATTGTCGGTGGTACATTGGCAAACTTCCATCCATTTGGAACTTTTCTTGTAGCAAGTCACTTATTGAAAAGAGCGGTCAAGGGCTTAACTTTCCCATTTTTCGCCTCTGAGTTTAGTGATAATGATGATGATGATTAAGAAGAGAAAAAGAAGAGAAGATGAAAGATGTTGATAAAGAAGAGAATAAGGAGATGAGAAAAGAATTAAAATAATAACGATGAACAAAGAGAAAGATAAAGAAGAAGAAGGAAGAGGAGGAGGAATAAGACTGTGGTTTCAGTGCTTCTTACAAGACAGGTGACGAATGGATGTAAGAGAATGGTACAATTTTTTCGTCTGTTTCTGGCGCTACCTCACTAACGTCGAGCGTATGAAAACCATATATATATATATATATATATATATATATATATATATATATATATATATATATATATATATATAAAATTCCTTGATCTTTTTCTCTAAAAACACACTGATGGCTCCTCTGGAACCCAAGGGTGTGCCCAGCAAATTGCTGTCTTCGCGGTCGGCATATGGAGGTCCATTAGGCGTTGGTAATCTCTGCGGTAGGGAGTGATGATCTCATATTTGGGAGGCTTATGGGAGCGACTTAACGATTCCCAAACTACTTTCCTAAGAGCCGGGACTGTACACACACACACACACACACACACACACACACACACACACACACACACACACGCATACACTCACACTGAGGAGTGGAAGTATGGAGTGGAGTCTTGTAATATTTACGAGTTTTCCGTCGATGGTATCATCTGTGGTAACCTATTGTGCAAGGGATAATGAGGGAGGATTGTACTCGTGGGCCGGTGAAGTATATATCATATTAGGCAGAGAAAGACTATTTAATTGCATTGAGTTAAGGAGCAAAGGTCGGCAAGGGCACACGCACAGGATGGGACCAGATGAGGAAAGGGTTTCCTTCAGGGTTTATAGTATCGAATGTTGTACCTGATCGTCTACGTAAGAGATCGAGTTCGGCTACAGTGCTGCAGAGAAATTCAGAGGAGCATCTGATGATCTAAGAAGTGCTGATCGGGTGGGAGAACTTAGATATTAAAGTTGGGGGAAAAAGATGAATAGAATCGAAGTTGGCGACTTGGTAACTTTGAGGCTTGGTCGATCAAAGTCATAGTGACTGTACAGTGCTTATTAAGTCTCCACAGAATGACTAGAGATATCGAATGTTATCAGCGCATCTAGATCTCAACATGAAGCAAAAAGTATGACCAAGTTTTACCATGAATGAGGCAAAATACTTTTTTTTTTTCAACAAGATTCTTAACTTATGGAATGAGTTGTAAATAAGAGTTGTTGAAAACAGAAGCAAAGATACGAGAGAAAAATTTTTGCTTCGTCCAAAACTAACAGTATTTGCTCCTCCTTAGGAACAGTGACAATTTGTAGGTTTTTCCTTCTGAATTATCTGTGTGTTTCAGGTATCTACCATTATCACAAATAGCCTCGAAGGGAACCATTGGTCTGTTGCTGTTTGAATTCGAAGTATTCCTTTCTGTTTACGGCACAGGAACAATATTATCGAGTCGTACTTCGAAAATAAGTGATATGGAATGAGAAAATTTCATACGGGGGTCAAGATGCCAGACTCTGCTGCGAGTAATCCTATGAGAGCTGTGTTGACGTTGCTACTGAACATGTACACAAACATAAAAAGCTTAGAAAAATAATCGTATATGTTCAGTCATTTACGAAGGTGTAAAAGGAAATTGTATATTTAATCATCGTGAAAATATAGGCCTATTAACAAAGGAAGAAAACAATGGAAGAACAGGTTAAGCTAACAAGAGGGTTGAATTGTTTACAGTACGGTTGAAGCTCTCCAAGAACGAGAACATTGTGTTAAATCAACTTGACCTAAGAATAGGATCGTAAATGATATCTTCCATGTGTCTGGATATGGGAATGTAGAAGGCAAGCAGATTACTTGCCAAAGTTCATGGAATATAAGGCCGAAGGATATATGGCCTAATGGAAAGAATGAGCTGGCTAAGGGACAAAGAACGATCAAGAAAGACACAAGGGCATTATCGAGGAACAAAGCTGAAAAACAGGATTTAATAGGATGGTCTTCACTGAGGTACTGGAGGGTGAAGAAACACCGCCCAGCAACAGGCAATTGCCAAGAGTGAGGTAAAGAGGAAAGACAAGGTTAGAGTTAATGGTGCGTGATATTATACCCAGAGATAGAGTGTAAAAGTGAGTGAACGTAGAACACTAGAGGCGTCGGTAGAGGGTAATGAATAGACGAATAAGTGAGATGAAAAAGAAAGTAATGAAAGAGCATCGAGAATTTTTTTTGGGGGAAAACAAACCCAGAATTTCATTTTTCATAGTTTTCAAAACACTGAATATATATATATATATATATATATATATATATATATATATATATATATGTTACGCGTTTGATTGTACGCAATGAAACAAGAAAGAAATCCCAACCCCCCTACACATGTAAACCCTCAACGATAAATATATAATACATACTACACTTTCCATTTTACCCCTAGATATTCACATCCTTATTAATATATCATAACAGCACGTCAACCCTGTATACACAAGGTCATACAATTAGCATGCCTTGTCCTTTCAACACTTCCTCCATCAAATGTTATCCCGATTCACCAAACTCTTTATCACCACATGCTGTTCCACCTCCAATTTAGTCCCTCTTCTCCTCTTCCTTTTCCAACCTCCGCAGATGATCTCTGGTCATCTTTGCCTCACTCATTCTCATCTGGCCCAAACCACTTCAAACACCTCTTACTGCTCTCTCAACACGCTTAGTTATTTCCCCATCCCACTTACCTAACGTATTACCGATCAAACCACCTCACCACCATTGTCCTCAAACTCTTCCCACAGCACATCACTTCTGCGCACAACTCTATCCATCCCCCCTCGCAACCATACACATGTGGAACCACTATTCCTTCAAACATACCCATTTTGCTTTCGGATATGTTCTCGACTTCCACACATTTTCAGCTCCCAAATTTTCGCTCCTCCTCCTCCTCCTTATCCTCCCTGTTCTTGCCCTTTCCAAGGTTCCATCCGTGGACAGATCTATCCAGATTTAAAACTGACATTCACATTGCGTTCAGACTCATCACATTAAACTCAGTTCGCTCACCTTGAAATGACCTCAATGCACTGTCTGAACTTAATACCTGCTCTTATAGACATTTACTCTTCACTTGAAATTCTGTCACACACTTAGTACTAAATCAGGTCACCAGCTCTGCGTTCTCCATGATGTTCCGACACACACTGCTGTAATCAAAGAGATATTAAATTTGTAAAACTAATCGTTCGTTAAGCTCTTCATGTCCCCACAAATTACTACCATTTTTGACGAACGTCCTTAATCGAATAAATCTACTTGCATATTATATATATATATAACTGAGCTACGACCTATTTCTTTCAAAGAGACCTGGTGTTACTCAGGACCTTTCTAAAGGCCTCTCCATCTTAAGGCTGCGTTACTTCCAGTAGCTGGAAAGTGCAGACTTCTTTAAAGTGAGAAATTCTTTGACGAGACTATACTCCCAATGACACAGCCTAGCTAAACATGACGTTTCACTTGCGGTGTAACCTCAAGGATATATATATATATATATATATATATATATATATATATATATATATATATATATATATATATATATATATATATATGAATATTAAATATAAGGTTTTGCATACAGAATTAGGCATGCTGATGTTTAAACTAACATTCCTCCACAAGAGTGTTATCTCGCATGTACCCCTGAGCTGCTGTGTATACAAACGGCTGACTCTCTACACTTACACCTTAAGATTCTGCAACTAATTGTGAAACCGCGAGAGAGATTGTATCGTGGCATGATTTAAGGTCGGCAGGCTGTTAGAGAGCTCACACACGGCCTCGAGTAGTGTCCCATTAAGAGATGCGAACCATTGTCCTGTTATTTCTGAGAGATAATTCGCCCAGCAAGCTTAATTGTCTCGGTCTCTCTCTCTCTCTCTCTCTCTCTCTCTCTCTCTCTCTCTCTCTCTCTCTCTCTCTCTCTCTGGCCTCCGAGAACGATGGGTCTCGTTTGCTCTCACAAAGCACTTCATTCGATGGCGTGTGTAAATTTCGCTTTTTAAAAAGTCGTTTCTGAGCATAAATGCATCGAAGATTGACAGAGTTAAGAAAATGAGTAATTCGTATGAGCTTCTTATGTATGTTCTCACCCTTGAAGAGTGGAGAGGGCAAGACTGGATGGGTCAGAGGAGAGTTCACCAGACTCCTGACTTAGATAAGGGTCATTCTTGTAGACTGAGGAGGCTCCACTTGGAGAAAAAAATAAATCGTGATAAATGGGAGTCGTAGTGACTAAACATATGGGTCACAATGACTGCCTCCGAATTGATGTTGACCACACGGTGGACACCTTTCTGTGTAGGACAAAAAGAATTGATGTTTTATTTATATATTTGTATTTAGAATTGATCTAAATAGTTAGTTTGTGAAATGCGTGTGTGGATGGTTCATCTTCTCCCGAAAGTTAGCATTGACTGTCATATAGTTTATTAGAAGAGAACGTCACTTGGAAATCGAAATACATCTATTTCTTTTACCATTGACTGTCTATTCAACAGCTCTCATTTGATACATCCCAGCCAAGTAAAAAACCCAGGCAAGGAAACGGGGGCACAACACCTACAATAAGGAGGAACCTAACGTTGCCCCTCGTCTTAGACATAATGTTGGAGGTTTTTCTCTATGTTCTTACTTTGCCCAAATTTGTTCCGATGTCTCTCGTAATTACCACCAGCTGTCGTAGTGTTTATTTCGTGTTCTGCATTAGTTATCATCAGCTGCTCGTAAGAAGGTTAATCAGATGCATTTCGTTGACCTGAGGCTAGAAATAACAGATCTCCGTCGTACACTTCATAATCGCTCGCTTTATTTCAGCTTTTGGGCAAAACTCCTGCGGGGTTCATTCCCGACAGACACTATGCAGTGTACGTGGCCGAAGGGCTATCAGTTACTCCCTGCTTAGTGCCGTAGATGATTACATTACTCGAGCGTGATATAATCAGTCGAGTAATGCCATTGCCTTCCCCTTTTTTTTTTTTTTTAATCCTACCCAGCGATAACGACAGAAAGGTTTCTGTGATAAGACTAAGGACCTTATCAACGGCGGAAATTTCCTTTGACGTATTTGTCGAAAGCTATGACGTACACAGTCTGTAGCTGCTGATAGATCACCAGTCTTATCATAGCTTATCAGGTGATATTTATAGTACTTTACCGGTACAATGATCAGTGACAGTCGTGCAAAAATGACAGTCGATTATGGAGAAGAAGAAGAAGAAGAATAACAAGGCTGAAATAAAGAAGATAATCTTTCATAACCCAAGATAAAACACATCTGGAGAGGAATGCTCCCCTTTAGGGAGAGTTTGTAAGATCTGTTGACATAGTGAAAATTTTTGTCTTAACGTTTTATTACCATGTCCCGAGACATCTCAGAGGCACAAGGACTTTATCACATTTCAACCTTCTTTCGTATTGACTCAAGATCTTATTCTTTCTTGTAACACTTTATCGTAAATGCTTTTATTAATATACTGCTCTTATAGTCCGAGTTTATCGACATGGCCTCCTAATGAGCGAAGAGTAATCAATGTCACTTTCGGATTATTTAAGACCACGTTATATATGGATAATATCATTCCTTTCTTCTAATTAAGATTTATACTAAGATCTCCATGCCTGCACATTAAATATATATATATATATATATATATATATATATATATATATATATATATATATATATATATATATATATATATATATTCAGGATGAGAAAAAATGACGTGTGTGAAGGGAATGGTCAAAGTAAATTGAGCTGGAGAAAGAGGCCTGTGTACTGAGATACCAAGAGAGTGAATGAAAATTGACATAGGATAAGAGTAAACAAACTCGTGAAATGTAAGAGTAGTAGAAGGATTTTATGTAAGCAGTGTAGAGGATATATGTGTGTGGCATCCGGAAGGTGTGGTGTGGAAGTATTAGATAGGGTAATAAGTATAGGAATTAGGAAGTTATATCGCTTGTGAGGGAGACACGGGAAAGATATGGACAGTATCTACAAGGAAGGAGTAGAAACAACTGGAAAGAATACAAGAGAAAGAGGTAGGAGATCAAGGGAAGGTTCATGAGAAAAAAAGGGACACAAGAAAGATGGGGTCGAGAGAGTGTCAGTAATGTTCAGAAAGAATAAGGAAAAGTTTTTACACATACTAAATAGTCAGAACAACAGAACAGTTAAGGGCAACAGTTAGGAGACGAGATGAGGAAGTGGTAACGAACAGAGATGTGAGGAGGAGACGGAGAGAATATTCAGAAGGGTTAATGATTGTGTTTGATGACATAGAGGCGATTGTGATGTGTTTGGGACGAAGCAACACACTAAGGGCCATGGTGAGCGTTATGGTTAAAAGAGAGTAGGTCATGAAACGGTTGCGTAAGATGTGTGGTAAAGCGACTGGAGTGGATGGGATTGCAGACGGATTTATCAAGTGCTGTTGACTGGTTCGACGTTTGTATGACCCCAAGATGCGGTGCCAGAAGACTGGTATAATTATATATATATATATATATATATATATATATATATATATATATATATATATATATATATACCAGGGAAATAAGGCGTATGTGCTTGTAAGAATGGAGGAAGGGGAATGGTTCTCGGTGAAGGTAGGTCTGCACCAAGGGTGTATATTATAATTGCCCAATTTGCTCATGGACGAGGAAATTAAGGAAGTAAACTCGAGGGTCCTGGACGATGGGCAAGTCTACAGTATACCGGGGGTTAATTTGGGATGGATGCAGGGGTGTGGGGTCTCGGATGTGACCCAGTTGCTGTTTGCAGATGTCACGGCTCTGGTGGCAGATTCCAGAGAAAAACTCATAAAACTGGCGTCCGATGTTGGAAAGCGTGCGAAAGAGGAATTTAACAGTTAATGTGAATAATAATAAGATAATGAGGTACAGCAGGAGGGCGAGATAGGATGTTTTGACTGCATGTTTAAACGAGGAGGACCTGGATGAGAAGTGAGTGATTTAGATCCTTGGAAATGGACGTGGCAGTGTATGGGGCTACGGGAGCTTTAGTGAGTCACATTAGAAAAGGAGCTAAGCTTTTGGATGCACTGAGGAGGATATGAAAGATGTTAGTATCTGTAAGGACAAAGATTGGTATGTTTGACGGCATGAGTGTCTCGACAGTGAGGTATGGATGTGAGTCTTTGGGCTCTGAATGCAAAGGAAAAGAAGATGGTGGATAAGTTGGAAATGAAATGCATTTGGACATGATGTGAAACACGATTTATTGTATGAGGAAAGACGGTTTCTGAAAGTGGTGTGGGGTGATAAACGTAATCATATTGAAAAGGCCGTTGAAGATGGATTGAAATGATTATTCTGGCATATGGAAAAGATGAATGAAAAAAAAGAAATAACTCTCAGAAGTGGAAGGAGGAAGAGGAAGAGGAGGAGGAGAGGAGGAAGAGGAGGAGGAAGAGGAGATCGAGAAGCATATGGAAAGATGTAGTGAGGGAGACTCTTAGGTATCGAGGCTTGACACCCAAGAGGCGTGCAGTGAATAGAATGAATTGAATTGATTTCGTGCAGGGGACGACGACATGCTCTCAGTGGGCTGAACCAGGTCAGGAGAAGTGGTGGAGATAAACCATGGAGTAGCCTGTGGGCCTTGGCTGTGGGTGGTTGGCTCTGGTTTCGAAGGATTTTAAATGACAGCTCGAGATTGGATGTGTGCCAATGAGGCCATTGTTTACTTGTTCCCGACGTTACCCACTAAGGCGGTAAAAACAATTTAGGTATGAAATTAGGTACGCTAGGGATATATATATATATATATATATATATATATATATATATATATATATATATATATATATATATATATGACATTCGAGACATAAGTTCACTCACATTGTGTTCACACTTTTTATATAAGATTTTCCGGGAAACTAGATTAACTAAAAGTTTAATTATTTAAATGCTGTCGTTGATGATTTCTGTACAGTTGTGAGTGTTGTAATTTCTTGTGTAACAACTAAAGCTTCAAAAATCTAAGTGTTAAGTATTGTTGTTGACAACATCTAGAGAACCTGATTGTACCTATATATATATATATATATATATATATATATATATATATATATATATATATATATATATATATATTCTTATAAATTCAACAAAGGCATCATAACTATCACGAGGCATCTGCCCCACAAACGTGGGTAGAAACAAGCTACATTTCTGGCCACAATGTAATACCCAGAACAATTTCAGGATTCCTACCCTTCTCTCTCTCTCTCTCTCTCTCTCTCTCTCTCTCTCTCTCTCTCTCTCTCTCTCTCTCTCTCTCTCTCTCTCCCAACACATTCTCCTCCTCCTCCCCTCCCTCCCTCACTCACTCGCTCTCAACCTCTCTACGCCTCTGTAAATGACCTCGATTGGGGGTAATTAAGCCACGAGGGGAAAAACTTGAGGTAATGATCCACGAATCCAAATAACTACACTTGTGGTTTCATGTAAGGGGTGGGGGTCATGTAAGGGGTGGGGGTCATGTAAGGGGTGGGGGTCATGTAAGGGGTGGGGGTCATGTAAGGGGTGGGGGTCATGTAAGGGGTGGGGGTCATGTAAGGGGTGGGGGTCATGTAAGGGGTGGGGGCCATGTAAGGGGTGGGGGTCATGTAAGGGGTGGGGGCCATGTAAGGGGTGGGGGTCATGTAAGGGGTGGGGGTCATGTAAAGGGTGGGGGTCATGTAAGGGGTGGGGGCCATGTGAGGGGTGGGGGTCATGTAAAGGGTGGGGGTCATGTAAGGGGTGGGGGTCATGTAAGGGGTGGGGGCCATGTGAGGGGTGGGGGTCATGTAAGGGGTGGGGGCCATGTAAGGGGTGGGGGTCATGTAAGGGGTGGGGGTCATGTAAGGGGTGGGGGCCATGTAAGGGGTGGGGGCCATGTAAGGGGTGGTGGTCATGTAAGGGGTGGGGGTCATGTAAGGGGTGGGGGTCATGTAATGGATAATTACGACCTGGAAATGGTGAAAATGAGGGTAAAGATGAGGTCATTCGGGGCGGTGACCACACCATGTGTGCAGTGTGCCAGCGGGAGAGTGAAAGGTCAGCTGGTTGTGTGTGTGTGTGTGTGTGTGTGTCCTTGTGTGTGTACTGGCGTTTCCAGAATGACTTTGTGCGGGAAATTTGTTTGCTTGGTTGTGTGCCCCTTGTCCTATTTACTTCTTACATATATATATATATATATATATATATATATATATATATATATATATATATATATATATGTGTGTGTGTGTGTGTGTACCTGACCTATTACCTTCGTGCAACACGAACCCTTTATGAAGGTCTCGCAGCGCTCAGGAATCCAACCACGTCCAACACGCGGGACCACAGGTTATTGAGTGTATCCATGTTATGCTTATGTCGCGAGCGGTAAATTCAGTACGATTTAGAAGGGTAGTTTCTTCAGCACGGAAGTTGCTTCAGGCATGACGGATATTGTGATAGATTGAACTGATGTTTGTAATGTTAGATACATAGATAATGTCCAAAGCGCAGACGAGAAAGTGTTACTAGTATGTTCCTAGGGAGTATAGTTTCAGAAGGATGTGTGTCTAGTGGAGCAGAACATATGACTGGGTTGGGAGGTCGGTTGTTTAGTGCTTGTCAGGTCATCTTGGTTTGTTTTTGTTTTGTATGTGATGTGTTTGTTTTTCATGTTTCGCCTCATTGTCATGAGTTTTTTTTTCTGTCTGCAAAATCCGCCTGATTCCTGTCTCTTTCAGACCGTATCTTTCTGTATTACCATGTGTTATTTCTTCATAAATTTCGGTTAATCTTATGTAGGTCTGCTGTACATCCTTATACTGTAATTCAGCCTTTCAGTCTCTCTCCTTAGAGAAGTTATCCAGTTCCTCATTCATATCTTCCTCATACCTCTTCTTGCATTGGAAATATGAGGTGAACATTTTAACGAAAGGTGAACCCTATAGAAAACGGGTTTATTCCCATGGTATCTGTACTTACAGACTAAATTCTATTTTCGTAGAATGACCATATCTTTGACCGTAGTGACCTTGTGATATGTTGGTACAAAATGTTCTGTTCCACACTTCTAGAAAACTTGAATATCCTTTTCTTTTGTATGATATTTTGGCATCACTCGCTACATGGGTAATCTTATTGCTTTATTTATAATAAAGTCCTGATTATTGCTTTTTTTGCTCTCTTCAACTTTTCTTTTCCTCTTTCTACTTTATTCTGGCTAATGTTTTCCCCCCAAGGATCATACAATTGGAGGGTTACATAAGGCTATTACAGTTAGTGTTATATAAGGCTGTTACAATTAGTGTTATATAAGGCTGTTACAATTAGTGTTATGTAAGGCTGTTACAATTAGAGTGTTATATAAGGCTGTTACAATTAGTGTTATATAAGGCTGTTACAATTAGTGTTACATAAGTCTATCATTGCTTATCCTACATACAACGTACTGCCTGAAAGGTGTATGGTTCGTGACTGTCCCCTGGTACATGCTAGGCTCTCCTACCAGATGGACTAGCCCGCTCTCTTCTCCAAATCCTCTTTACCTCTACCCCTCAGTTACTGCGCTACCCTCTGAAGGAAACTACACCTGCCTCAGCATCCTTGTAAAGTTTACGTGCCTTCATCTCGCTGACTGATTCCGCAAATTCACTGTCCTCCAAACCAACAAAATCTGTGGTCATGATCTTTCATACGGACCTTAAGGGCTTCTTTTTCTTTCGATTACTTCTACATTTTTTTCCTCTTGTTGGTGTCTTTTTTCTCAATTTCATTCGGCTAATTAGGCTTTTTTTTTTTTTAAGTCCTCATATCTTTTCCTTAAAATCTTTTCTTTCCTCGTCCTTTTGTCCATGTGCACCATGCTCAATACCTCCGCTTTCCGAGCAAGTAGATTCATTGTTTCCCTGCTCCATAACCTGAGTAGGTAGAGACGCCATAGCCTCTTTTAGCTAATAAATCACCTTTTCCCGCCTTTTTATACCGGCCTTGAGCTTATAAGCATAAATGGATGAAAATCTTAAGCAATATTCTATTCTTCCCTGTTAATGTAATCTGTTCAGAACATTGGAATGGTTCGTCCCTAATTTTTTATTCTGGTTTTGTGAACATTTTTTTTTTTTTGGTGTTGGTCAGATGACTTTTCTGTTATTTCATTTCTTGTTTCGTCTCTGGTAACTTCGATCTCATTCGTTGTTGGTCCAAAATGTTTGGTCATGATCGGACCTGAGTTTACCCTCCACTTGTGATATGTCTCAGTCATATTCCAATCGTATCGCATCCTCTGGTAATGGTTTTCAACCTGCTCACGAACCTGATCTCTTTTTTTCTGCTTCTTCCCGTATCATCTTAATGGAGCATTTATTTGCACGGATTCATTTGGAGTGCCACATATGTGGGCACATTTGGAAAGCCATATATGTGAACACATTTGGAAAGCCATATATGTGGGCACATTTGGAGAGCCATATATGTGGGCACATTTGGAGAGCCATATATGTGGGCACATTTGGAGAGCCATATATGTGAGCACGTGCAGTTTGCTGATGTTCCTGATCCTGTTTTCACATATGTCCGAAAGCGACATTGGTAACATGCATCACCTTGCCCTGACAGTGTGATTACCTGTTTTTGATCACCTATTTGTACCATTTGTGTGTGTGTGTGTGTGATTTCCATTTATGATTTATATGTGTGTTACGGGGAGAGAGTTGCCTTGTGTTCCCTCGTCTCTGAAGCTTATATATATATATATATATATATATATATATATATATATATATATATATATATATATATATATATATTGGAAAGGGTCAAGGTGGAGCGCGTGATCAAGTATATCATCATGAGTCCACGGGGAAATGAAACACGATAAGTTCCCAGTGCACTTTCGTGTAATAATCACATCATCTGGAGAGATTCAAGAAAGAAGGATAACAGTCATCTGATATACAACCAAGAGACGTGGCTAGGACGCCATTTGGTAAAAAAGTGAACTTATCGTGTTTCATATCCTCGTGGACTCATAGGAATATATGTATATATATATATATATATATATATATGCACACGACATCTTTATTGTCATGGATGTATATACTCCATCCCTTCACTCCCAACCTAATCCACATTGGGAGGGAGGATGAACACCTTGGTTGGGAGTAGGCCGACTGTCACTCTCAGGATTCGAACCTATGCTGAGGGAGTTTTACACTAGTGGAGCCTCACCTCTTGAACATTCTTTGCTATCATACAACCTCTTAGGTCTTAGTATGCTGTGTGCATGTCCTGAACCATACTTTTCCATTCATCCAACGCTTCTATTCTATAAGTATTTCTTTACATCCTTTTTAACAAGTTTTTTTTTTTTGCTTAGTTTCATACTATGTTCTCTACTTGCTCTATCCTAACATCTTTCAAAGAATAGTTCGCTGTCTGCATTATCGATATGTTTTGAAACCATAAAGGTATGATCAGATTATCCCTCATTGTGTGTGTGTGTGTGTGTGTGTGTGTGTGTGTGTGTGCTCTGTATTCTTCTCTTATCTACCTCGCAAAAACAAGCAATTTATATATTAATATTCTTTGCAAGCAACAAAACCAGGTAGGATACCGGTTTGATTGCCTCTTGCGTGCCTCCCGATACATTAAGAATTTCAACAGCTACTTTTACACGTTCGTGTGGACAACTCATTATGAGGGAGCAGTACCTGCGGGAGGTTAAACTGATCTGTTTAATGTGTAATTTCTCTCAGTTTGTAACGTCTCAAACGGGTAAAATGCCATGTAGTTTTCGAGTCTATGATTTTTACGAGCCACTGCCACTTTTAAGTGGCGCTTGTCTTTTGACTGCACAAGTGAAGGGGGTAGAGAAGAAAAAAAAAAAAAAAGGGAAAACTAATTTTATAACAAGGCCAAGTGGGTGTTAAAATACCCTAAAGTATTCATGATATGCTTCGCCTTGTTTGCAAGACACTTAGCGAGTTTTTGTTAAATAAGGATACACGCAACGTACTTGTGCGTTCTTCCCAATAAGGATGCAAGGATCTTCCTTTATATCTATAGCAACGCCGTGTGCTTGTAGTGCGCTTAAGGCTTTTCCGTCTGATCGATGAACGCGTCACTACCTGCGTTTCAGGGTCTTACGTCAGACGTAAGGACGACGTGTCACACGGCCCAGACTTGTAGAGCGCTTAATTAACGATCTTGCGCCAGATCTGTGACTCTAGCGCAGTGTCGTCGCCTGTACTTGCTGTGGGCTTATCAGCAGCTGGAGTATGCTTGCTTATCAGTGCTTGTTGCAAGCTGGCTCGATCTTCCATGAAATACCGCGTGTAGGGGATTCCATTTCCTACTCTTGCTTTTGAGTTAATCTTTTTATGGATTTTTGTGCGTCTTTTGTGTTTAATCTTTCCTTGTAATGTGGAGTAATTGTGACTGTATTTGCTATTTGCATATGCCAGGTTGTTCCCGTTTATGATAGACTTTCTGAAACATTTATAATCGATAATCATTTTGCTGTCAACTTGAGATGATTACATCTTCATGTAAATCAATTACTTTATATTTGTATTTATTTTTCGTTCCACTTAAATTCAACTATGATCTGATTCTATTACTGAATGGAATTTAAGTACATTGTAGACAATAAGTGATGAGAGTTGTTATCTGCAGATCTGTAATGAGAATCCGACCTGGTTAGGATTCTACTGTTCAAATAAAAGAAATGATTTATTGTATAGAAAGCTAGCCAGGAAAATCTGATCAATTTTAGATAAATTTCCTTTAGCTAAGATACACCTACATTACCAAAACTCATCTTCACACACACACACACACACACAAACGTGGACAATAAGGATACTGTTAATGATACACCCGCTGGATAATGTGATCAGGTTATCACCAAGATTGGTGATTATCTCGTCAATGAGGATTCTAAAAAAAAAAAGTAGAGATGAGATAAGACCTCAAGAGGGGATATGATCGTGGAACCTACGCAGAACTCAACTCGACAAGTTTTACGAAAATATACATTGGGAAATGGAGTTCAGTAGCCAGGAAGTAAGGCATTGAGGTGAATAGGTCTGTGGTGTGGTAGAAAACATGGGTACTTTTGGCCCAGATACAGAGAGGGAGAGTTAAGGAATAAGGGAGGAATGGTTCAGTATATGGCAAAAAATGGTGGAGATTTCAAAGATGCTTTAACGAAGATGTAGGCAACACTCCATGCCAGCCAGTATGAGAGACAGGAAGTTTGAGGGACAGAAGAGCCCGAAAAAAATATGTTTGATGGTGGATTCATAAAATGAGTAAAGTTTTCAGGATCAGCGCAAGTTTTCGAAAATGTAGTATAGATCATGCTAGCGTAGATCACTGTAATGGAAGGATCAGTGAAGCTTACAGTGAATGAGCAAGAACATAGGTACCTTTCACTGCAAATGCTGTGGGAAAGTTAAAAGGAAAAGAGAGACATGGTTCGATAAATAGATGTCAAAAACAGATGGTCTAGGAATGTATTGTCTAGGATTTATCGCCGGCATTACGGTCAGTCAGCTTTTACACGGTATATGAATAATAAGGAAGTAGTGGAGCATGATAATATTATGGACAGGTCAGAAGATATAACAAATTTTCTAGATACCTCATCATCATATAATTCAGGGTAAGTCATTCATAGAGATGACGTGTATAAGATGATGTAAAGACGTACTAGAAGCTAAATGATACGTTCATATGCGTCTCCACCTGGGACAGACACTGTGGCCCTCACAGCAGTAAACTGCAACGGAGAGGAAGTCTTGGAAAACACTAAGAGATAAGAGAATGATTGCAGGCCATCATCCGTACATCACAGCTGGCCTCACCCAGTCGCAGTCCCTCCGCTCTCAATGTGGCCATGGGCAGGAGGGGAAAATATATATATATATATATATATATATATATATATATATATATATATATATATATATATATATATATATATATACTCGCCATTTCCCGTGCTAGCGAGGAACTGAGATTTAGATGGAAATATCACTTGGGCCCCCACCTCTGTTCCTTCTGTTGGAAAAGTAAAACTGGAGGTTAGGATTTCCAGCTCCCTGTTCCCTCCCCATTTCATCGCTCTCTACGACACCCCTATCCCCATGGATAATATATATATATATATATATATATATATATATGGAACCATGGAAACGGAAGTGAGTCACAGGATGGGGAGGGGGCGAAAGTACTGGCAGCATTGAAGAATATGTGGAAGGCGAGAACATTATCTCGTAAAGCAAAAATGGGTATGTTTGAAGGAATAGTGGTTCCAACAATGTTATATGGTTGCGAGTCGTGGGCTATAGATAGAGTTGTGCGGAGGAGGGTGGATGTGTTGGAAATGAGATGTTTGAGGACAGTATGGGGTGTGAGGTGGTTCGATCGAGTATGTAATGAGAGAATAAGAGAGATGTGTGGTAATAAAAAGAGTGTGGTTGAGAGAGCATAAGAGGGGGTATTGAAATGGTTTGGTTACATGGAGAAAATGAGTGAGGAAAGATTGACAAAGAGGATATATGTGTCAGAGGTGGAGGGAACGAGGAGAAATGGGAGACCAAATTGGAAGGATGGAGTGAAAAAGATTTTGAGCGATCGGGGCCTGAACATGCAGAAGGGTGAGAGGCGTGCAAGGAATATAGTGAATTGGAACGATGCGGTATGCCGGGGTCGACGCGCTGTGTGGTGGGATGGCGACGGGAGTGAATAAAGGCAGCAAGTATGAATTATGTACATATGTATATATGTATGTGTCTGTGTATGTATATATATGTATACGTTGAAATGTATAGGTATGTATATGTGCGTGTGTGGACGTGTATGTATATAAATGTGTATGTGGGTGGGTTGGGCCATTGTTTCCTTGCGGTACCTCGCTAACGCGGGAGAGCGACAAAGTATAATAAATGAAATATATATATAGATATATATATATATATATATATATATATATATATATATATATATATATATGCAAATAAAAGGGAGAGAGAGGAAGTGGTTCATAGGCGTTTTCACTATTCTTAGAGGGTATAACTAACATATAATTTTCAAAGTAGAACGTAACATTATCGTGACATGAATGCATTACTTCTTGAATATTTCAAATTGAACTTTTGTGATTGCATGTTTGCATGACGGGTGAAAGATTAAACTTTTGCTTTGCTGTCTTCGGTTCTAACACTTTGACGCCGTCCACTGTGACCTTTGTAACTCTTAAAGACAGTGGCACAAAACTGTTCATAGACTCGTTGTGTCGTGAGCTGTGAAGAGAGATTTTTATAAAAGTAGAGTTGAACCTCCTTTATGACAGCTGTTGGAGATCTGATACCTTTGTGAGAGACGCCACTCTCCTTTCATCTAACTTTATCTTATCCACCGCTATTCACACCTGCAGTCGGGGAGAGTTTGATTGGAAAACAAGAAGGATATTAATAAGAATAACGTTATAATATGCTTAGTTTTACTTTTACATTGCAATTCCGTGTTATGTAATACCACACAGAACTGGCGACATATTTTCGAGCTAACTTGTATATCAACTGACTGTTATGTTTGCTTCTTGTATCTCTCCTGATAATGTGATCATTACACGAAAGTGCACTTGGGAGATTATTATGTTCATTTTCCTGTAATAAGAAAGGAATTTAGTTGATCACTCGCTCAACTGTGATCTCTTCCTGCATATATATATATATATATATATATATATATATATATATATATATATATATATATATATATATACCTGCAGATAGGGGAGAAAGAATGCTCCCCACGTATTCCCTGCGTTTCCTAAAAGGCGACTAAAAGGGGAGGGAGCGGGGGGCTGGAGATCCTCCCCTCCAGTTATTAGTTTTTCGAAGGAAGGAACAGAGAAGGGGGCCAAATGAGGACTTTTTCTCTAAGGCTCAGTCCTCTGTTCTTAACTCCACCTCGCTAACGCGGAAAATGGCGACTATGTATGAAAAAAGAAAAGTAAATATATATATATATATATATATATATATATATATATATATATATATATATATATATACACACACACACATATACTGTACCAGAAAGTGAGAGGAGACGACGGAAAAACACGATATATTAGTTCCCTGACCCATCACGACCACACACTCCCTAACGCACATCTCCTCAGGGAACTTTCACACACACACACGTTTTTCTCAGCCCTCCATGACATCACGTTACTCAAATATGCCAGTCCTCCCTCGCTGGTTAGCCTGTATTTATGTAGTCTTACGGAACAGCTTCATACAATGAGATATTGCTGGTCTTTTGCTGGGGTGACCCACCTCGCTTCAGTCAGTATTCACGTTGATCAGGATGGCTTCTTGTCGTTCGGGAGTCGATGGATATCGTTTCCCGTGGAGTCCTTACGGAATCGTACACTACATGAAGGACAATGTAGTTCCGTGAGTACATTGGTGACATGTATTGAGTAAACCTGATTGATGCAGTTTGCTTGAAGTGCAACTATTTTCTTTTATCTTTTCTTTTTCTACCGGACACTATTATCTACCCTATGATGATTTTCTCCTCTCTCTCTCTCTCTCTCTCTCTCTCTCTCTCTCTCTCTCTCTCTCTCTCTCTCTCTCTCTCTCTCCCTCTCTCTCTCTGTCTCTGTCTCTGTCTCAAAGGAACACTAAGAAATTCAAAAAGCAACAGTCCAGTGTGCGATAGTGGAAGTTGTCAGATGAGTGTGGTTAAAGCAGAGAGGCATACAGAGGTTTCAAAAAAAAATAAGAGATGCCTGCAAATACTCAGGGGCAGATAGGATTACTCGTGGCCTGAAGTGAGATATTCATCAAGTCTGTTCTTTAACGTAATTGTGGTACTGCTTTCGACAACTCTGTGAGGTAAAGCCTTCTTTATGTCAACAATCCTGTTTCCTCATTCGAGGTAAAATGTTTACACACGAGTTTATATCCATCAGTACGCGTACAGTCAGACGAATCAAGCCTTAAGAGTGTAGCTGCATGGATCGAAGATTTTGAGAACCTGTATTAGATCACCTCTTAACATTCTCTTTTCTAACCAAAATTTAAGTCATTGTATCAGCTCCCATGGGATTTGTTACTATCTGCATTCTATGTCATTTTTTCCAAGTAGGATGACCTAGGATGACCAAAACTGAACATTGTATTTGCGAAACAGTCTCTTTCTCTCACCAAGGGAGACAGAAAATTTATCTCATTCAGGAATGATACCTGAATACAAAAACAAATGAAAGAAATATACGAGAACAACAAAGAATAGGATAGTTTATTCATCACATTACCACTAGGAGAAACAGGTATGGAACAGCTACAGACACATTTAAATTAAAATGTAATTCGTGGTTTAGGTTAACCCTTGATGACCTTCGAACTAGCAGTTACTTGAGGTGCGCTGCGTCAGAGAGAAGCGGGAGTTATTCATTAAGCAAAGGCATACGGTGAACGCTATACACACTCTAGCCGTGCCATTCTGCCCTAGAAAACTCTTGATACAAATGAATACAGCTGAATTCAAACAGCAACAGACTAGTGGATCCAAACAAGGCTGCTTGTGATAGTGGAAGAGAACAGAAACTAAGTGAAACAAGCTTCTTGAAGTATCGAGTTTCATGAAGGAGTTGGACCTTCATAATGCCTATGAATAGCATCGTATCTCGCCATCTGTTCCCGTGTGCGGTGACACCAAAAAAAGCTTCTTGTGATGTTGTAGATCATGCTCGTATGTGACAGTGGCCCAGTGGAAAACAGGACACCTGATCTAGTGCCGATATTCTAAACGGTAACAGAGAGTCAGCCCTGAACCACAGAACGGTGTCGCTTACTAAAGTATTCCAATATTCCGAGGTATTTTTTCGTTCACAAATAGAATATTCATTATACTGACAGTCCTTTGAATTGGCTGTCTGAAAAAAAAAAAAAGTGTTACACACGAGACAGCCCGAACTGAGAAAGAGATCATGCACGACGACTTCAAGGTGGGCTAAACATCTTCGAGGAAAAGTGATGGGTGAGTGGACGGTGTTTTCTCTCACTGTCAGAAGACCTTCGGGTTTATCCCTCAAAGAAGATGGATGATAAAACTACATACCCAAGCGAGTGTCAGAGGAGAGTAACTTAAATGGACTGATATTTATGCAAATAAGAGAGATCAGAGAACACATGTCAGAGGATCCGTGTCTATTTGGGTGGGGGATGACTAGTTTGGTCCCTCAAGGCTCACGGATGGAACCGCTACTTTTACTGATCTATGTAAATGACTTGCCAGATAAGATTAAATCTTGCCCGAATATGGTTCCTGACGACGACAATACCGTGAAAGAAATGCAGAATAACAGGCGTGCAAATTAATTCAAAGACACCTACACAGGATTCTGTTAGGGTAAGACGAATGACTAATATGAATCTCATTCCTAAGGAACGTAAAGTAACGGGTCAGGGAAAGGTTAGAGAGAGAGTAAATTCCATGTGCTATAATGGGAGAAGCGAGTAAAAAGAATCCCGCTGTAAAAGGTTTCTTTTGAGTCGACTCCACGCTGGATTTATCATCAGAAAATCACTTGAGGAAGATCGTGAGGGAAGTAAGTTATGGTCTGGGGACATTCTCAAAATTGTCTCTTCAGTAGTTGAACAGTGAGGAAGGTTTAGAAGAGATATATGTTCCATGTATTCGACCCAAGTTCGAATATGCTTCAGCTGTTCCGTCCTCTTGAGGAATCACATGTAGAGATTTTGGAGAAGGTCCGAAGGCATTCAACGGTGATGGTACGAGAACTGAGCTGGGTGTTGTATGAAGGGAAGAGGGAAGGAAGCCCTTGACCTGACCCGAGTGAAAAATAAAGGCGATAAAGAAAGACTCAATAAGCACCTATTAGCTCTATAGGAGACAAAGAGGAATTGGGTATATAACAGGTCTTTGTCGCGAAAAGGGACTCAAAAAAGAGGAAATGACGAGCAGAAAAGATGAAGAGTATCATGAATGACTTGAAGAAGCATCTCGTCAGTAACGGGTCTGCGGAAGACAAGAGGAACAAAGCTAAGACAAGATGAAGTAGATGAGGAAGGCAAAAGAAAATGCGGAAGACTGGGTGATGCAATTGTAGACTGAAGAAATGGGATCGTGTGAGTGCATATAGCTTCCGGTTCATCCCCGTGATGTAGTGGTTCGCGTTACTATGAGACAGCACGATCCCGCATGGGTTCGAATCCTAGACGAGTCCGTCGGCCCACAGTCAATCCAGCTGTTCATACTCCCCTTAGTCCTGATCGATAAATGAGTACCTGGCTCAGGCTGCTGTGTGTGTGTGTGAGAGAGAGAGAGAGAGAGAGAGAGAGAGAGAGAGAGAGAGAGAGAGATAAGGAAGTTAAAGACATGATACATATATATATAAGGTTTAGAGACGTAGGCAGCACGAGAGTATAAAACTCCTTCTCTGTACACACACACACACACACACACACACACACACACACACACACACATGCAGTTGGAATGGAAGTGAATGTTAAAGAGCTGGAATCTGAGGATCGTAATAGAAGAAAAAGGCACCAGATATTGTGGTTGTTAAGAAAACAAAGCGAAGTAGGAAGATAAGATCTCAACCGTTCTGGACAGAGGGAAGTGATAGCAAGGAGGGAGAGAGAAGACAAAGAAGGAGGAGGAAGCGGAGGATTGGCTTTCTTAACAAGTGACAGCCTTACTTATCAGGGAATAGCGGAGGATGGACCAATCAGACAATATATGATGGGAAAAGTAACTATGGGAAAGATGTGCATAGTGGTCTTGAATGCCATGTAATAATGATGGGAGGTTTCAGTTATAAACTGATAGACTGGAGGAATTAGGATTCTCATTGCGACAAAGAGACGTGGAGACATAAGACTTTTAAGTGTCTACAGGAAATTTTCCTACACTGGGATGCGAGGAACTGACACGCCATCATTATCAAAACTTTTCCTCAGACATATTAGCATGGACATTGAGAATGCCACATATGTAAATAACTCCAAACGGGGAAAAAATTAATGAATAACTAAGTTTGATTATATGTGGTGAATGATGATCTAAAAAGGACCAGAAACGAGACAAGAATTAGATGAGATCTAATCGCAGAGACTTCGCAAGACTCTACACTTTCTTTGGTAACATGCATTTGGAGATTCCTCGGTAGCCAGGCACCAGAACAGTGTAGTGAAAGGCTCTGTTTGGTCCCCGCACCCAGAGAATCACAAAGAACTAATAGCAATGGCTCAAAGAAGAGCAGTAAGGACGGTACCACAATCAAGAAAGCTAAGTCATGGAGAAAGACTATAGGCCTTAGATCTGCCAGCAGTGGAAGAGAGCAGAGTGAGGGGTTAAACTGATCACAACCTTCAGTTTTCTAAAACCAGATTGACGACGGTAGAATGTAAATAGAGAGCCAAGAGAATATATATACAAATTATCCCCATCATCCTCGCGCCTTCAAGTTACAACGCATTGGCTTTAGAAGCATAAAACCATGCTACAAATTAAAGAACCTTACATGCATATCCAGAAGCTCATAGAGCGGAACAAGTCATCCACGTCCAGTCACAGTGCATGATTCTGGCTCAAAGACTTGACAGTTATGAACTCATGTGTCTTCATTCACCCTGCCTGTTCTTAAAGGCAAATGTTATCTATAGGGTCTAAAAACATCACTCAACCTGGACCATATATCTTCTGACCCCACAAAGGGCATCCCACTCAGGGAACGAGTTAATGAACACGCCCTAAGGACCAACCCTCCCTGGGTATGTTCTAATTCACAACCAGAACAATATCTCTCCCACTTCGATATAGCTATTTGGCCCTCAACCATATTCTTAATCTGTTTAACTCTCTAGCCCTTTTTACGGAGGTACTGTAGCGTAACGGCTGCGTTCCAATCAGGAGCAGGAGAATGAGGGTCTCATTTGAAGCGATACGTTTCTCGACGAGACTCTACTACTCGTCTTCGTTGAGTTACGATGGTGCAACCTCTCTGAAGGTAACTCTTCACTGGTACTGTAACCACCTGCAGGTGGAATCCGGTAGCACGATTCCAGTCATATATATTATATATGTATATGTGTGTGTGTGTGTGTGTGTCTGTGTGTAGTAGGTGGTACCTACCACAGCAAATCTGTAGCAGCAGTCGTGGGGAGCAGGAGGCAATCACCCACCAAGGAGGTGTACTCCCGTTCGAGTCTCGGGGGGCGATATCGTCAGCAGCCAACACTACGGCGCTCGGCAGGTAACCCCTTCCAGGCCCAGACCGCTATCATTTCCTTACTTGCCTCATCTGCGTGTTGGTTGCCGCTTTGCAACCCCATTGGACCGCCATCATGTGGCTGGGATCCATCCCTCTTTCATAAACCTACAGGTCCTCGACCTGGTTGTCATGTCTTGCCGACTCTGCAACATTCACCGTCTAAAGTTCTAAACCTTCTCTCTGTTGAACACCACCTGTCTACCTCCGCTGATATTTTCCTGCATTTTCCTGCGCTCTTCAGCTTAACTGTCCAAGGGTGCATCTCCTTTGCACTATCAGATCGCCAACCATAATCTCCATCATCGTTTCCGCTCCAAGGATGGAGTTTGTGCCTCCTGTGGTTCAAAAATATCTAATCCCCCCCCCCCCCCCGCTTCATGGATCTTGAGTCTCCTGACTTTGAAGCTATCTGGCTCAAAATTTCTCTATGTACTTACTTTCGTGCTTCATTTACCAACCACCCACTTCCCTCCCTTACCGAGGCTCTCTCTCTCTCTCTCTCTCTCTCTCTCTCTCTCTCTCTCTCTCTCTCTCTCTCTCTCTCTCTCTCTCTCTCTCTCTCTCTTAAACCCCCTGCCCGAGTTCCCGACCCTCACGACCACTCTTCCAGCACACTTAACCTCCTTCATACACTCTAAACCCTCTCACTAGTCACACACCTATAGGATCTGCTCAGCACAATCTTATTCATCATACATGGAGATGGACAATTCCTCCCTCTATTCCAGGAACAGACGAAACAGAATATTCATTTGTCTACTTCCAATTTCCAGCAGCCAAGTATAACGTACCGAAACCACACCCTCACCGTTCACAGGCAAGTGTCATCAACCAATTCCACAGCTTCTAGCTGCTCCATATGCCGTGTGGACTCTATCCTATTTGGAAGCGAGGAAAAGTTTTAAATGGTGAGTCGTATGACCCATACTCGTCATCATTTACATCAGCGACGTAGACCAGGGCGGTAGAAATGCTGACATACTGAAAAATTCTCCAGTTAGTGAAGAACAGAAGATAAAAAGAAATCGGTCATGGGCGTCTCATTGGCTCAGGGAAGGGGGATGATGTCGTGGCCTAAGGGGGGTATACATGATTCATGGCACAGTTCAAGGAGAGGAGGCATATGTCACGGATTAAGGAGAGAGACGAATGACTTAGGAGGAGGAAAGTGGAGCGACAGATCATCCCATGCACGATTGAGCATCTGATCGTCTGTGCAGTGAAGATGACCAGAGAGGATCTTACCACGAGTCTTCTAATCTATATCTTCTCGATCGTCTAGACGTTCCAACGGGTCTTTTATCAAGTTTTTGTTGTTTGAAGGAGTTAATGACACTGAGGGGAATCAAGAAGTTGGAGGCAGATTACATGTCTGTCTGAGAAATGTATGCCAGAGCGAGAAGACATTCATCCTCATCTGTACTTCATCATCAAGGGCCCATAACTTGCGTCCGTACCACACAGATGGAACCACAACATGTCCATCGATACCTTCACAGAGGGCGACATCTTTCTATCCACACATTTCTCAATACGTCTATAGAGCCTTCGCCCCTTTCACCCACCCCATGAATTGCTTAAGCTTCCGTAGTTCCGTGCGATGCCATGTCCACTCCCAGGTATCTTAAACACCTCATCTCTTCCAAGTTTTCTCCACTGTAATTCACACCGCAGCCAATTTATCTGTCTCCTCAGCGAAATATGATAACCTGTACTGTTAACTTCCTTTTTTCAACACAGTCTTCCAGACCCAGAGAGCATCTTCTACCGTTCCTCACGCTGATCTACCACCAACGCCATTTCATCAGTATACGGTAACTAGGCATGTATGACATGACGGTCAGGGGGTGTACAAGTTTGTTGAGGTATGTTTGTCAATAGTTTAGACATGATGAGAGGGATATCTTCCACGAAATATGAAGTGTATTGTAAAGTTTCAGTAAACGAAATTATCTGATTTCCTCGTGAAGTGCGAATTATCACGGCTTTGTGTAGTCGTATATATATATATATATATATATATATATATATATATATATATATATATATATATATATATATATATATATATTTCTTTTCTTTCAAACTATTCGCCATTTCCCGCATCAGCGAGGTAGCGTTAAGAACAGAGGACTGGGCCTTTACCTGACCCAATTCTCTGTTCCTTGTTTTGGAAAATTAAAAAAAAACGAGAGGGGAGGATTTCCAGCCCCCCGCTCCCTCCCCTTTTAGTCGCCTTCTACGACACGCAGGGAATACGTGGGAAGTATTCTTTCTCCCCTATCCCCAGGGAAATATATATATATATATATATATATATATATAACTTAGAGGCTAGCTTCACTGCTGCGTTTGCATTGATGATCAATAAAATAGCATTATGATGATAAATATTTTTGCTATGATCATCAATGCCATCAGCATAATTTTTACCATTCGCTATTCTAATATCATAATGCTTTTGTCATCATCATCCTTAACCATCTACATATGGCACATCATATGAACAATACGACCACAAAGGGTTACATCAATCACTGGTACACACCTCAGGCCATCTTTCTGCATCAGTTCAATTAAGCTACACAACTTAGGGTAATCAGTGGCATATTTCTTGTAACTCATCAAGAACAAAGTCCCTTAAGATAGCAATTATTTCTCTTTTTTACACGTATTTCAAGAGCAACGTGCCTAATGGGCCTTTGCTTTATGGTTATGTAAACACAGCTTGGGTATGGATAGATAGGCTGTGTTTATTCTCACCCTTGCAGAATGATCTTCTAGAAGACAGCTTTTATAAAAGGATTCGTATGCTAATTAATCTAAATTTGTTACATTTCATGCAAGTTAAACTTGCTTACATTTCATAAAAGCTCTAATATCGTCACATATTTACACCTCACACTATCTATCTATCGTGGAAGTGATTGATGTTATGTCGCCGAAAAGTTTTGGTTAAGGTCAGGTAAGGGTAGAAGAGGTTATAGTTTTGCTTAGTGTTACGTTAAATCAGACATGTTTATTAGGTTCGATTTGGTTACTAACCACATTGGTTAGTAAGGACGTCAGTTCAATGGTTATTGTAACGATATCGGACCTTTAAAATCCTGGTTAGTTTAGCTAGATTCGGTTACGTCAGGGGTTAAGGCATTAAGATGGTTAAGGTGATAACTAAGAGGAAAAAAGTTAGTTATAGTTACGATAACGCAGCGTTATTGTCTGTCCTGCTCTTAATTCCCCCGTAACTCCGGTGCCAAGCTATAGGCAGAGACAACGAAGTATGCATATACCTGAATCGCCGGCGCCTTCTATACGAAGGTTATAAAGACGTCTTCTTGAGGCGTGGCGGAAGGATCATGAAGTTGAAGTTGCCGATGAAGCCGTCTTCATCGTTCTGAAAGTCTGAACGGTAAAAAAGACCGGAGGAATTTCACGGACAACACTGTGCATTCGAGGCTGGTGGGTAAACTCGACTCGAAGAGAAAACGGGAAACTCTCTGAGGAAGACGAGGAGTCGAACTGTGTAAGAAGGATGGGATGGAGTGCGCTGGAAACAGCTCAGGCTGCTCCTTAAAGCCCTTTGGCTAAGTGAAAGGAACGAGAAGAAAGCAGCTCAGGCCGTTCCCTAAAGCCCTTGGGTAAGTGAAAGGAACGAGAAGATATGTATCTTTTTTTTTTGAACTCTCTCTCTCTCTCTCTCTCTCTCTCTCTCTCTCTCTCTCTCTCTCTCTCTCTCTCTCTCTCTCTCTCTCTCTCTTCCCGTTCGAAGCCTTGAAAAGAGTCACAAGCTGGTCGTCCGTGGGTGTAGGTTATGTGGCACTAGCGACGACATAAAGCTCGTTTCATAAATCTCACGGAACATCTCTGCCAAGTGAAGGATCTCACCGCCCATCTTGCAAATCTACTCAAAATATGACCCATTTAAAATTAATTTAGGACGCAGCCGACGCCTCCTGATGAGTTAACACGATGTCTCCGTCTTGCCACAATTCCTGGGAGTGTAGCTTTACTGCAGGAGTCAATAGCGGAGGTGGCCGTGGTCGCTCAAAAGAGTTATCAGGGCTTTGAGAAGCGTGCGGACTCAAAACCCTGCCTAGCTAAGGTCAACATGTCCTGTTTGGGTGTCCTCTTAAATCTAGGTCGCCCTCAGGACAGTCAGACCGCCAGATTCGACGTCAAGATCCATAAAAGTCTTGTCACATTATGGTATGAGACACTTTGAACTTCGCTCGTACCTACATTACGCAGGAACTTTTGAAAGGAGCATAAAAGCTCATAATCTTCAAGAACGTCTCTCTACGTGTTGCGAGTCCTGTGAAGAGAATCTTCGAAGTTCTTTTATCTGAAGATATTTTTTTTTTTTTTTTTGCAGGTGTCATTGACAGAGGGAGACAGCTAAGGGGACGATTTTGTTGCTAATGTTTTCTGATAGTTCGATTCTTCCGTCATTGTCAGCTTTAATGACTGAAAAGGGAGTGACGCTGCTTTCATTATCAATTTTAGTGATTGAAGAGGGAGTGACGTTGCCTTCATTATGTGCTTCGGTGACTGAAGATGGAGTGACGCTTCCGTCGTTATCAACTTAAGTGATTGAAGAGGGGATGACGCTGCCTTCATTATTTACTTTAGTGAGTGAAGAGGGAGTGACACTGCCGTCATTATCAGTTCTCGTGAGTGACCTGGGGGAGTTAACTATCGCTGTCATCTTTGGATAGAGCAATAGGACGAGTCTGCTGTCGTCACCAATTTGAAATGATCGATTCGAAAAGAGATTGTTCTATTATCCTCATTTGGTGAAGTGATACGGGGAGTTTACTGTTGTATCGTCTCATATAAGTTACTATGGGAGGTTGTTAATTACATTAGGCTACTAGGGAAGGCTATTAACTACACTAGTCTACTAGGGGAGGTTATCAACTACATTGGGCTACAAGGGGAGGCTTTTGATCATTTAATGCTACTAGGGGAGGCTGCTAAGGGCGGATTCCGGATTGCGTAGGGTTACTCAAGTAGGCTGCTGACTCCAAAGAACTACTAAGGAAGGCTTGCTACCTAAGTGGGTCTACTACTGGAGGCTGCTGACCCCATAGGGCTACGAGGGGAGAGCTACTTACCACATGGAGTTACTAGGGCATGGTGCTGACTGCATGGGACTACAGGGGGGGAAGCTGTTAACTACATGAAGCTACTAATGAAGGCTCTTGACTACATGGGGTTACCAGCGGAGGCTGTTGCTAGTATCAAGGTCAGTGGATTCCTGAGAATGACTGTGATCATTATCGTCAACTGTGAGGTCACTGGGTTGGTTACTTCCAACGTCAAGTCAGGTTTTGGGGGAGATCCAGCAGGAGTCAATCCTGGGGTGGAGTTATAAAGGTCGAAACTTGGCATGATAAGTATTGAGAAGATAATCCTTACTCGATCTTCCGTCCTTAACTATAGGAGGAGGATGTCACTGCCAACTGTGGGGAATTATGATGGTGCCAAGTGGGAAGAGAGTTGCCTTGGGAAAGCTGTTGGCTGCTGTTATCAACTTTAAGGACGTGACTAAAGGGAAATTTTGACAGCTCCCCCATCAGTTTTAAGGGAGTTGTTGTCTGCAGTGCGGAGTTAAGGCTTAACATCTGCCACCACTGGAGAACATACATGTAAGAAAAAAAATAGCTGTCGTTAACATCACAGATGCAGCTCCCACTTATGACACAAACCCGTCATTTTCAAATATGTCCTTCTTTTTTTCTCCCCCCTTGTCGAGTAAGAACTTGAATTACATGGTTTATTTATATATATATGTATCTTTCTTCTCATTCAGGCTGATGTCTCTCTGGATGATTGTGAATTATGGCTCTGTGGCATATTTTTGTCAGTCCTAAATAACACACGTTACATTTATCTCGTAATCTCCATAATTACGGTGTCTGATATATCTCCTAAGTATCTTTTATCCTTGCGTAGTGGTGAGGTCATTTACATGGGAGGATTAAGTATTCTAATTATTTCATCTGGTTATTTGCCAATTAATCTTCATCATCTGCATCTTTTTTTTTTTTTCTTATATGGAGACGAAGCCGACGCCTTTGCTAGATGAGACAGAACTCCTCTGTTCACGGTATTAGAAGCCTTAGGGTAGCTGGAGCATAAGGGTTTGTCTCGTGGTGTCCTGTGGGTTGGGTTAATGGAGGGCAGTGTGGTCTAATCTGTGTTGTGAATAAGACCCACCGTGCCATTCAGAAGTTGTGGTGAAGTGTGTGTGATCAGCTGTGTAACAGCTGAGAGAACCCCGCCTGTGTAACAGCTGAGACCGCCGTCGGCAAGACCTGAAGAAGAATATATACGAGAAAGTGACGCCTGGTTGTGATGATGAGGAGAAAAAAAAAAGATGATGTTGCTTGATCGTGATCACATATGGCTCATGATTGCTTCTCTGATTCGTGTCAAGAACGTTTCTGATGGGTTTTACTCATCTTTCGTTTTGTAACATAAACAGTATTATTGATCAAATACGCCTGGTCAAGGTCAGCAAATGTAGTTCATCATCTCGAGTCTGCATTCCCATTTGCCGACGTGGTATATATACACAGTCACGTATTTTGGCTTTAGCTTCTAATTTCATTCATGGATCACATCTTACTCACGATTCCATTTCATTCATGATTGCACTTCATTCATGATCCCACTTCATTCACAGTCCTAACCACAGAGCTATATACACTGAAAATACAGGAAAAAGTAATACGAATTTGTATGCTCAAGATTTTTATAAGAACGTCCACACTAATCATAACAAATCCGGAAAAGACTAAGTAATACTTGCTAAAACTATTATGAATAGAATAAAAGACTTGCCGAATTATCAACAGAACATCGTAACATTAGATTAAGATTAGACAAACACGACCTTCATCTTCATCCCTCATAAATGGGTATGGAAATAAGATGATAGATTCTTGCATCAGAAATCCATGAACTTTTGAGACTTAGAATAAGGTTTTCTTGAAACACCAAAGGCTGAGAGGTTGGTGTTTATGAGGATGGATGATTAGCTGATTACTTCGGGTTTCGACCTACCGACTGCTAGTATCAATCATTAAGGCCAACAGAGTCATTTCGTTGCCACCAATCATAAAAGAAAATCAAGAAAATGAACATCTTCTACGCGTGCTCAAGAAAATTCTAAAACCATACACCCTCACCCTGCCTGAATGTACGGTCCTTGTATACATGATGGTGAAATATGTATCCACTCATTGCAGACAAAAAGTTTGCGCTTCACTCTGTAAAAATGCAGGTCGCTGTGTGACACTGATGTGTCAAGGCAGGCGAGCTAGGACGCTGGGATGGCGTTGTGAGCAGAGGCGACGATACCCATCAGCTGACACACACACACACACACACACACACACACACCCGGGGCAAGCAAGCTGTCACGCACGTAGTATGTTAGGGATAACTTAGTAAAGCACCCTGTCAGTCCTTAGTTGTCGAGTGTATGTGTGGTTCAACCTATTTGTATAGCACAGGGAGAAAGGTGAGGGAGTTTGACTCTAGTGGAGCCTCATCTCTTGAGCATTCGCGAATTTCGAAAAAGTTTTATATTTCTGTGTGCAGTCTACATTGACACTTCAGTCACTCTCTTTATAACATCTATCTGTTACTCTTATGCTGTAAAGATATAATTCTAAATACATGCTTACACGTTTTAGGTTTTTTTTGTTTGATTTCTTTTTATGGTTTTCTGGTTGTCCTATACTGGCATTTTTTTTTTTTTTTAAGTATTCCTTCATAAAGTCATCAAACTGGTTTAAAAGTTTAAGGTCACCCTTCTTTTTCCTCTCCTTCGTGGAAAAATTTAAGGGTCCCTAACCTTTCTCTGTCACTCAGCTCTCCTAATTATTATGCCATCTTTTTTACTCTCCTCTGGATCTTATCTGTTAG
This sequence comes from Panulirus ornatus, assembly GCF_036320965.1. Classification (NCBI taxonomy): domain Eukaryota; kingdom Metazoa; phylum Arthropoda; class Malacostraca; order Decapoda; family Palinuridae; genus Panulirus; species Panulirus ornatus. The sequence goes on from NC_092231.1 coordinate 12,297,852, forward strand.
ATCTTTCTACTACTGTAAGTGCGGTAGCCAAACTAGAGAAGCGTTTAATCTAGGATATGAACAGCTTGTTGTATATATCATCCATATTTTTGAACGCATTTCTATCATTTGGCTCCATTACGTTTTACTTAGGGTGGGACTTTGGCGATATCAAAGCCAGCTTTCGCTGTGGCCTATCCCAATTACGTCATCTATGTAGTAAACTAGTTTCCGAGTTTTTTTAGGTCCCTCTACAAGTTTATGTAGTCCTCTTCTCTCTTTCTTTTTCACTTTTATCGTGACCTTTGCATCATCCGCAGATATACCCAGTTAAGAGTACAGTTGGTCTGGCATAGATCAAGAAGAGCAATGGTCCAATAACAGCACCCTGCGGCACGCCACTGGTGACCTCAAGCTCATTTCTAGAAGGATTCTCTGACGTGCTTTCTACGTTCCCTTCCATCAACATGATATTCAGTCGAGGAAGTTTTCCCTTTATTCAAGGACGTTTTCCCTTAATTCTCGCCTTAAGATTATGCTTTGTCTATATCCTTTGTAGCACAGAGTCAAATGCTTTCCAGTAGTTAAATACAAATTATCCATTCAGCCTTCTCGTTTGTCTACAACGGGGCTCATTCTTTCACGAGAATCTAAAAAGTTAGCCACACTTGACCTCCTTTCTCTGAAACTGCGTTACTCTTTCACTCATATAGTTTTACGTCTGCAATAAGTGACCCATTTAGTTATCTGTTAATCTTTAGTTACTTTGCAGTCCACGCTTGTCAAGGAGACCAGTCTATAGCTCAGCTCATCCTCCCAGTCTCCTTTCTTAAAGATATGACGTATTGTATGTGTGACCTTCATCACTACCTGTTGCTAAGTGTCTGTGCATACAAGGAAGGAAGCTTTCCATTCGTATGTCTCCACTTCTTAGTCTTATTTTGTCTAAAAGCTTTCCATATTTTATATATTATATGTAGCCACTCCATACCTCGCTGCCACTTTGCACAAGTAACACGGTCCACACTGAACAAACTGTTCTGATGATAGCACACGAATCTTACCCACCATCAAGGAAGCGGAGGTAATCCTTAATTCCGAGGGCGTACATGTATACGTCGTTTTGGCTCTGCTCTTGACCACAGGGTTGAATATTAAGATCAGATCCTACATCCGCCGTAGCCACATCATCAGTGAGATAACATCCCTCTGTTGCGCCATCAGAATTGAACGTCGATAATGAATCATTCTAGCGAACTAGTCAAAAAATTAATCAACCTTTAATTCCGGTAATTTGATGATCTCGACGATATACTGGCGACTCTTTTTCCTGCAGATGCACTCGGTAATTAACTGAAGGAGAGACGAGTCAGGACGGGTTCCATTCCAGGAATTTATAAGTTAGGAAAGAGGAGGAAGAGAAAATGTTTATGATAATGCCCAGAGAATATGTAATCACATACGGTCATCTGTCTTGATAGAGAACACATGAAACTCTCTGTGAAATATGAGATCACTCCTTCAGCTCTCTCTCTCTCTCTCTCTCTCTCTCTCTCTCTCTCTCTCTCTCTCTCTCTCTCTCTCTCTCTCTCTCTCAATCTGTTTTTCTCTCTATACATCTGTCAGTCTGCCTATATATCTGTGTCTAATTATATATCTAATAGATTTTTCATAGCGCAAATTCATATACACACACACACACACACACACACACACACACATATATATATATATATATATATATATATATATATATATATATATATATATAATAGAGGGAAGATGATCCTCAGTCGCCGTTGAAAAAATAAAAAAAGATTCAGAGAGATAGGAAAATCATTCCTTACGGTCTACCATGCGAGAGAGAGAGAGAGAGAGAGAGAGAGAGAGAGAGAGAGAGAGAGAGAGAGAGAGAGAGAGAGAGAGAGAGGAGATGTGTGAAGCTGTGGAAGAGTGGGTGTGGAGTGAGGAGGGCGGCGTGTTGACAATGTTTATGGGAGGCTGCAAGACCTTTACTGTACACTGTACGTGTCCAGCCAAGCCAGGCGCTCACAAGCCCCGCTGGCAGTGAGGGCCTGGCAGTAGACGTAACCCAGATGAGAATGCGCGGTGGTGTGACTAGAGAGAATTTTAGGTGTTTATGGGTGTAGTTTCTTCGAATGTAGAGTTTGATGCTCGTAAAAATATAAGTAATTGATATATATGAGTTTAGATTGTTTTAGTTGTTTGTCTTTGAGGTGGACATTGAAATGTGACATAATGAGATACGTTTATAATTGTTTTCATATATATATATATATATATATATATATATATATATATATATATATATATATATATATATGCTTGTACGCCGTCTCCCACGTTAACGAGGTAGTGCCAAGACCAGCGAAGAACTGCCTTATTCACTCGATCCTGCACCCTAGCTGTCATGATGTATAATTCAATGAAACCAGAGCCCCCTATCCACAGACCTTTCCGTGCTTCTTCTTAACCATATAACATACCCTGGCTCAGTTCATTGACTGCACGCCGCACCCTGTATACCAACTCGTTCTATCCCATGCACACCTCACTCCCTCCTGCATGTTCAGGGCCTCAGACACTCAAAGCCTCTTTTACTCCATCACTCCAACCTTCCACTTAATTCTCCTCTTCGGTTTGTCCCTTTTTCCCTTGTTTCCCCCACTTCAGAATCACGTATGGAGATGATACCACAGCAGTCAGTACTCTTCTGTAACTCTAGTATCACTAAAGGGAGCAAGATGTTCTGTGTTAACTACAGAATGAACAGTTTCAGTACATTCATACGTGCAACTTACCCATGATGTCACAGAGAGTGGGGCATAGGCTATATCTCTTGTATGGTCAAATTTGCCTCTTTAAGTTTATAGATAATCTTTAATAGGATTTTCAATTTTGAGAACCTAGATATATGGGTCAATTTCTTTTTCTCGGGTAGAATTTACGCCTTCATTTGAACCATCGACCTCCCCATCCTTCTCTACCGTGGAAAACACACACACACACACACACACACACACACACACACACACACACACACACACACACACACACACACACACCTCCCCTTCCAGTCTCTCTAGTCTTCGTTTTCTATAACTAGTTAGGTTTCTTTACATCATATCTTTCCACTTCTTGTTTGGGACCTGTCTTTTGGCCTTGGTCTGTCTGGCCTGCAACGAAAAGTCAGCCTTGCCATTCATTCGTCGACCATCCTCCTGTCTACGTCTCTCAGCCACACCCCCTTGTTCTTCACGTCTCGAATACCATCACAAGTGTTGATGTTACAAGCACTCAATTTACCCCACATAGGACCTCAGGGATTGGTGTCTCACCCTACCGATGAATCACATTATATCATCTTGATTAATTCAGTTTCCTTGAGATATATAATCAGTTTGTCGAGTATTTTACATTAGATTGAAATTTATGATCTATTTGCTAATCAATTCACATTAATCAAATCACTTACCTTTAGCCTGCTGCTTTTTATGCAGACTCATACATATACTAGAGCTAGGGGTCTGTACTGTGCGCGTATTTTTTTTTTTTGTTTTACTTCCGTTTGTCTGCAGTTACGACATAAATAGGCACAATGGTTCCGTTAGGCCATTGTATATATTCTTTCCGACACGTCTCGGATACGTCATCTTCATGACGTGTCCATGAATACAATCCCGTGATATTAGAAATCACTCACGACGCGCGAGCGTACTTCAACTCCTCTTCGTTTCTGCTTCCATTTCCTCCGTCATCCATGATGTCGTCGCTAAGACATTTCGTATATGAATTCAGTCTACGTACCGTTGCTTCCAGCTCCTACTTTTCATATTCCTAACAGCGTGTGTCATCTGAGCTCGCCTAGGATTCTCACTGTGTCGTTCTGAGGAATATTTAACTCTCTCATAACTTCCTGCATGAATGCACTAAAGAAGAGTAGCGACAGGACGCTTCACTGCTTTGCCCCACACTGGATCCCAAACCAGTTTCCGCGTTCGTAACTTGCTTTTAAACCAGACTGACACATGGGTTCTGCGTACCTTTAATTGCTGTCAGCAGATTGCCGCCAACTCCGTAGTCTTCAAGACACCTCCATAATTTATCTTTGGGCACCGAACCGAATTATTTTTTTTTCTCTCTCTCTCTCTTTCTTCGAAGAAAAGGGAAGATGTGGTGAAAGCTTGCCTGAGATGGGGTGTGGCAAAGCGGCTAGACTGGAGGAACTGCAGTATAATGTCTCGGTAAGTGGAATGACAGCGTTGTTGATTGGTTGATTAGGATTAGCTGTTTATGTATGGCTCAAAGGTGAGGTGCCTGAGGGCTGGCACTCGTGTAATCGTTATGTAAAGCAGGAGTACATTACGCACACACACACACACACACACACACACACACAAATACACACACACACACACACACACACACACACCTACACACACAGCCACGCACACACCACAGCCACGCACACACACACACACACACACACACACACACACACATTAGTTTAGTCTACTGTATCCCATGCACTCCTCTCACCCACACGTATTCGCCATTACCCGTGTTAGGGAAGTAGCGTAAGGAACAGATGACTGAGCCTTTGAGAGATGAACCCCTACTTGGCCTTTTTCTCTGTTCCTTGTTCTTGAAATGTAAAACTGGAGGTGAGGATTTCCAGCCCTCCGCTCCCATCCGTTTTAGTCTATTTCTACGACACGCAGGAACACATGGGCAGTATTCTTTCTCCCCTAGCCCCATGGATTATCTATGTATATATATATATATATATATATATATATATATATATATATATATATATATATATATATATATATATATATTAGCCCTGGGGATAGGGGATTAAGAATACTTCCCACGTATTCCCTGCGTGTCGTAGAAGGCGACTAAAAGGGGAGGGAGCGGGGGGCTGGAAATCCTCCCCTCTCGTTTTTTTTTTTTTTTCCCAAAAGAAGGAACAGAGGGGGCCAGGTGAGGATATTCCAAAAAAGGCCCAGTCCTCTGTTCTTAACGCTACCTCGCTAACGCGGGAAATGGCGAATAGTTTAAAAGAGAAAAGAAATATATATATATATATATATATATATATATATATATATATATATATATATATATATATATATATATATATATATATCACCTTGGCTTCAAAGATGGCCTTTGCATGTACATTTGAGATGTGTTTGCATGTTCAACACAATAAGGAAGCCAGAAGAAAAAAGTAATTTGCAGTTACTGACAAGGAACCCGTCAAAACACCTGCACCCCTTCATAGTACAGCAACAAATACCACGGTACATACTCATGGACGCCTCCGCGGAACGGTAGACATTCCTGTAACATTATACGAACGCAGACGTTACAGAGACGACGCGGAGCACATGGTACAGATCGTGTTATCTTCCTCCCAACAAAAACCACCCGGACGTGCCAGCAGCGAGCCTGCGTGCTGTGCGCACGTTCGTTTTCCTAAGGTCACTTTAAGAAGATTCCGCAGACGTGAGGGCCATAATTCCACTCACTGATCTCGTTAGGAGTGAATTTACTCGTGGAAGTGCACACACACACACACACACACACACGCGGAGGCCGCCTCCTTTGCTCCTCTACACACACACACACACACACACACACACACACACACACACACACACACACAGACATGGACACACGTACGCACTGGTAGATAATATACAACGCCCTCCTCTCTCCTGGGAGCTGCAGATGATCTGATCTTTTTTTACCTCGGCGTTCATGACTCTCCACGATACATCATAGGGTAAAATAGGCGGCAACCGAACCCAGGCATCAGTGGGTAGCTGACTGCTGCCTCCGATGCGCCACTTGATTTGCAATTTAAAAGAGAATGAAATCAAGTAGCTTTTCTTTTTTCTCCTTTTCATGCTGGGAGGACGCATCTTTTTCTTCGGAGCGTTCATGGTATTTGTTAAAAGATAAGTAGGATTGTGAGTCATACGTGTTAATATATTAAGGGCAGATCGTCTTCTCTTCTCTTTGTGGTCCAAATTATAAGATCAAGGTCTGGTGAAGGTAGAGATAAGTCTGATGGTGGAGAAGATGCTCAAGGCAGATGATGGTGAACCTCGGGTTCGACTGGTCTCTCAGGGTTCGTTCTCATATAAGTCCCTCCCTCCCTCCCTCCCTGAAACCTGACCGCCGCTGTAGAGACCGCCGCTGGAGAACGAGCTGTTGCAGGATACATTCCCTTGAGGGGCGTGAATGGTACTCCTCTGCTTATATCCATGGGCCACGACTCATGCACCCGCTTCCTGGTTCAACTGAATCCCACTCCCGCTTGAACGCATCCTCGCGGAGATTTGTAACTCGCTGCCAGAATTCTTTTTTTCTTTTTTCTAAAATTGGGTTGTCATCTTCTTACGGTTATTTAGAGAAAATGTTTCCCCCGCTGACTCCCATTGAACTGATACACTTATCAATTTGTAATTGGTTGCCAGAATTTTTGTTTAAGATCAAGGTACCATCTGCTTACGGTTTATTTAGAGAAGATGTTTGCTACTCATTCAATAACTTTGATATCCAATGTTTTCCCTTTGAAATATCCTCATCACACAGCACATGGGACGATCATAACTTAAACCAAAAGCATAAGCTGAAGAAAGCTCCGTGAAAGAGCCTGTAGTTACGATGTGTGATATGGAAGACAAACTAATAGTTGTGCAAAAGAGATTGTTGGTTGAATTGCTTGACAAAAAGATTCAATCCAGTTAGAGCTAATAGACCTCAATCCTCTAACCTGAACTTTATCTGATGTGAGAGAGAGAGTTATTGAAACGATATACCTCTCGTATGGTTTGTACAATAAGGCATTTTCATATTTCGTAGTAGGGTGGATACGCCCTTTTTCAACTCTATACGTAGCGAAATCATTGTTTATAATGGTATTAGCCAGACATGTAGAGTGTGTGTTGTCCACTCTTCTAACGCTACCGAGTGAACGATAAGATCCCGGAAGAAACATAGAAAATAGATTATGGGCTATGGTGGTAAAAGTACTCATGAAAATAAAAGGAAGATCATTAAGCATAAAACATAAAGATCATCTCATTTTTGAATGATGAAACAGTGGAAACAGACGAATTACCTTATTGACAGCGGCAGTAGATGATCTGCTATGAATATCAAAGATCCAGGGATGAAGTTAATATGATAATATGCATGTTCTGAATATGTAATGAAGCGTTCATATTTCAGTCCATCCAGAGCTAGCCAACAGTAGATACAGGGAATCGATGATGTAGTAAACGGTTTTTATTTCTGTGTTCAAAGCTTCAGTTACGGACAAAAGCCCACATCAAGGCCGGGCCCTTAGTTGAAATGTAGAGAGAATTATGAGATGGAAAAAGAAAATACAAGGGAAAGTATTATTTACGAATTTTGGAGGACGTGAAAGACCTGTCTTTTGAAGTCAGTTCACAAATCACGTGTTTTGTCCTCGAGGAAGACAACGGCACCTACTTCACGAGCCAGAAAAAAAAAAAATTACACGATCGATGAAGTAAATGCTCGTTGGGATACAGCTTTCCTTCGTCGTTTATCTGTTCCTTCGTAAACTGGGTCTGTTGATCGTAAAAGGAAAATTCTGTGTTAGTGAAGCCATGACGACAACTGAGAGAGGGAGAGAGAGAGAGAGAGAGAGAGAGAGAGAGAGAGAGAGAGAGAGAGAGAGAGAGAGCTGATCCTGAGCAGATATCTACACAGGCATGACCGGAGCATCTCTCGTCAGTTGGATTGCACTAATGCCTGTGGAAGAAGGAAAGTAAACCACAATTGCGGCGTAAGGCACTTTTATTTCTTTGTATCATAACAATTACTATTATTATTATTATTATTATTATTATTATTATTATTGTTAATGAAGGGTCTGGCAGTTGATAGTCCAAAAGTCCAAATATATAAACCAACCAACACCCAAGAAAACATTACGAATGGCCACATATGCAGTGAAATCGTGTATGGTCCCAGAATTCATCTTAAAATCTGAAGTTACTCAGTCGTTTTCGAGTGAATGTTACTGGATGACGTTCACAGCTTTAAAAGACCCTGAATCATAGTACCAGCTAGGCTTCAAGCCGAAATAAGTAACCAAAGTATCAACCATACATTACGTAATCGTTTCCTCTAGTTGGCCACGTTTGCTTGGATTTGTTCTAAGTGTATTCATGTGGTAAGAGAACTCTTGAGGTCCTCGTCTAGGGTTGGTATGAGATGCGTCACTCGGGCTGTGCGCATTACCGGAGGGAGACAAGGGTAGAGAGGGCACAGGGTGGCCACGCTCTCTCTCTCTCTCTGTATCACATCTGCACCTTAACTACTCTGTGGTAGCTGGGTATATTATGCGTCCGCAGGCTCCTCTCTTGAGTTGCAGACTTATGACGATACTGTAGGACCTTGATGAGTGAGTCATTATGAATCCATTACATCTCAGAACCTTTCAGTAGTTAAGTCTCCCCTGAAAACCGTTCCATTTTTCATGTTTTCAGCGTCATACTCTACTTAATCTAGGGAATTTTATGATAGCACAGAGTATGTGGCCGATAGGACGTTGCTCAAAGTTATGAGAACTTTCGTTGTATCACACGTACACTAAGCCAGAAAATTTGGACAAGAAGCATGGTTGTTGAAGGGTATTCCGCTCTCTGTAAACCTGTAAATGACGTTTTTGCATCTTACATTCGTTGGTTCCTAGTGTCTTTGGCATATTCAACCTCCTCTCATATTGCTTAGGATAGGAATGTCATTACTCGCAAAAATGATTAAGTTTAGTGTGTTGTCTTATTATGTATACCAAATGGTGTCCTAACTACGTTTCTTCGTTGTATATCAAGTGACTGTTATATTTCTTTCTTGTGTCTTCCCTGATGATGTGATTATTACACGAAAGTGCACTTGCGAACTTATCGTGTTTCATTTTATCCGTGGATTCATAGGAATATATATATATATATATATATATATATATATATATATATATATATATATATATATATATATATATATATATATATATATATATATACACACACTTCTGGCGAGGCTGAATTAATAGGGGTTCAGTCTCGTCAAAGGAGTCTACGTTTCCCTGCTGTTGGAAGTAGCGCATCCTTGGACTGCAAGAGCCTATTGAAAGAGGTCATGAGTAACACAAGGACTCCTTTTAGAAATTGGTCCTGAGGCAATTATAGATATGTAACTGAATTTATGAATAAGTAAATAAAGTATATATATATATATATATATATATATATATATATATATATATATATATATATATATATATATATATGTAATCACAGTTTGGCAAGATTTCCTTAAGGTATAATGATTATTTGTACAGGTGGCGTCTTGCGACAGACCTGTAGATTGAACAGGTGTTCTCCCAGATGACGCATCAGGGGCATATCGTTGTCTCTCTCTCTTTTGCACACCCCAACACACACTGCATCTATGATATATATATATATATATATATATATATATATATATATATATATATATATATATATATATATATATAGGAACACATAAGTACCACATGGGGATCGCAGTTTTGACGCAACATCTTCTTGAGTTCCGATGGTTATCAGACTGATCGGCACCACCGGTCCAGTTTTGCTCCAGATATGACTACAGTCAACCCTTTGAGGTGCGTGGGGGAGGTGTGTGTGTGTGTGAGTGAAGGAGGGAGGGAGAAAAAAAAATGGAGTTACGACTCCTGCGAGGCGGGGCCTGTGTGTGTGTGTGTGTGTGTGTGGCGTCGTCTTCGTGATGGTGTTGTGTTGGCGTGCTGGTTCCTGGTCGCCGCCTACGGTCAGGTATTGTTGGACTGGATACACGAGAAGAACGTGCGCAGTAACCTTGCCTGACCAAAATAATTTGTAAAAGTTCAGAGTTCAGCTTCTCTTATTGTTTTTCTTAATTTTTTTTATGAGAGAAGCGTAGTCACAAATCCATCTTACGATGCGTTGTCACAATACTATCTTAAGGTGCGTTACGTCACGGTGAAGAAGACCTCGGTGGTGAAATGGACACTATGATACATCAAGAAAGCTAGTGTGAAAAGTGCGTTATGTTGGGAAGCGCAGTAGAGGTAGTGTAGTTGGCCGACTTCGTAACTGAGCCTGGAGAAGTCAACTTGGGTCCACTTACGTTACGTGCCCTTCCTTATTCGCATGGCTCTCCATTAGACGCTGCAGATGGCTAGGGGGAGGGAAAAACAAAAGACAGAACAAAAGACTGCAGAATTATTTCGGAGCCATGGGTGTTGTCTCCCATTCTCCATTTTAGAGGTAATAAGAAGAATAAAATGAAGTTCAGAGAATGGAGATCAGTTTCCCCTTGCAACACAACAAAGCTCTGTTTTTTTTCTTTTTTTTCTCTGCCAGAGTCAAATATTGCATAGCTAAAGGCGTTGTGTGTATGATTCACTTATTTGTTTGATACGGGAAGAGCGTCCTGCACACATGGAGTTTCATCAATTGTGAATAACATCATGCTGTTTACCTCTTTGAAATTACATATTTACGCTGTACAGGAGGGGATTATACACTACGCTCGGGCCCTATCTCTTGAACTGTTTCTACCATCGTATAACTTTTTAAACTTCCGTATGGTGTCCGCATTCACGATTTCGTCCTTCAGTTCACTCCATTCACCCACCACCAAACACACTATCAAAGTAGTTTGGTACTTTGTTTTCAAACACGTTTCCTACTTGGTATCATGTCGTGTCCTCTGGTTGCTCAAGTGTTGCATCTCTCGTAGAACAGCTTCCCCAGTCTCAATATAATTGAACCCCCCGCTCCCTCCCATTATTAATACGTCTACCTCTGTATTAGTGAAACCCCCTCGCCCTCATTATTGATACGTCTACCTCTGTATAATTGAATCCCCCTCCTCCCTCTCATTATTGATACGTCTACCTTTGTATAATTGAATCCCCCTCCCCTTCTCATTATTGATACGTCTACCTCTGTATAATTGAATCCCCCTCCCCCTCTCATTATTGATACGTCTACCTCTGTATAATTGAATCCCTCTCCCTCTCATTATTGATACGTCTACCTTTGTATAATTGAATCCCCCTTCTCATTATTGATACGTCTACCTCTGTATAATTGAATCCCCCTATTATTAGTACTTCATCATTTCAGAGAAGCGCGTGTTTTACTGGTACATGCACCATCCTTCGTTGTTCTCATTATTCATTTGTTCTGGGTCACTTATATTGTTTTGAGGATTATGTAATCATAGAATGTAATCTACTCACCTCTTTTCTTCAATTACCTTTCCTCATTATGTATTGCCTGAATTGGCCATCTTTCAGCACTTCCTGAAACTTTGGGTTGTCTTTTATAAAGAAAGCCAATCCTCCTCCTCGTCCTTCTCCTTCGCCTTTTCTTTCTCTCCTTGTTATCACGTAATCTTCCCCTCCTCTTCCTCCTCCTTCGCCTTCTCTTTCTCTCCCTGTTATCACGTAATCTTCCCCTCCTCTTCCTCCTCCTTCGCCTTCTCTTTCTCTCCTTGTTATCATGTAATCTTCCCCTCCTCTTCCTCCTCCTTCGCCTGCTCTTTCTCTCCTTGTTATCATGTAAATCTTATCTCACTAGGGAAGTTTTGTCTCGGCCACTCCAGCAATATCAGGCGTATATTTTCTCCTACTGTGATTCAAGAGAGAATTCCAGTTCTTTACCCTGTACGTCTGGTCCATCTGCATCTGTGTGCATTATTTGTAGTCTGACATCGTCATCCCTTGATATTCTTGAGGTCTCTGCGACACTGACGGGGATATTCCGTTTTCTTTCCTCGAATGACGTCTCGCGTTTATTGCCCTCTGACTGATTCTCTCTCTCTCTCTCTCTCTCTCTCTCTCTCTCTCTCTCTCTCTCTCTCTCTCTCTCTCTCTCTAATTCCGGTGATTTCGCCTCCAGTTTCACTCAGCTTGTTCCTTCATCTCACCAAAGTTTTGCTATGAGAGTAATTTTGTGTGACATCTGTCCTCTTGGCCTTTTCCTTCTTTTTTTTTTCCTATAGTGTCCTCTAGTCATATGGCTGCTTCTTCCATTTTAGAAGAATGGCTCGCTATCAACCCCAAATCTAAATCTACTGAGGAACTCATATGATGTAATCACGTCTAACCTTCATTTTTTTTTTTTACCCTCTTCTTTGAGTGGTAAATCTAGGGTTACTATTCTATCCTTGCGGCTCAAACCATTAGATAACAGACAAGATATTTTTTTTGTCGTCCACCGCTGGACTCCTTTTAGCACTAGAGTAAATGACATAAAAGGAGGGATTATTGAATTAGGGGAGGAGATGTGCGAAGAGATGAATCATAAATTTTGGACTTGTATTCACCGTTGAAGATACGCAGGCCTCCTCCTCCCCCCAGATCTATCTGATTCGGATGGAAGTGCGACTATGGAACCCTTCGTAATCATTTAACGAGATATAAGCCGACTTATGAAGGATCTGGGCCCATATACGGCGCACGAGATCGACGGCATCTCGCCCTACGTGCTTAAGAAGTGTGTCGAAATCCCCCGATGAGGGAGATAGTACAGATATTCTTCAGAAAAATCCTAGATGCAGAGTTAGCGTCGAAGGAGTGAAAAAAAAAGGAGGAAGTGGTACAAACTTTACGAAAGGCGAGTGGAAAGCTGTACTGAAGGCAGTAAGAAGAGTACAAGCCTGTGGATGGATAGGGGACACTGAAATGAAACAAACTGATCACTGATAGTGAAACAAATACCCACTGAATTGAGGCAACAGGCTTAATGGAAAAGAGATCTGAGTGCCATTTATTGAATTTGTGTTGTAGTTTAAGGTATTTCCTTTGGATGAGAGATGGGTGAGTGGAGTGGGTTGTTAGACTGACAGAAGGAATTTATACACAGTCCCCGTTATGAGGTTATTGAAAAGATTAAGGATTACAAGTGTAGATAGGAGTAAAGAAATAGCTCCTCGGATCCAATCTGATTTGGGATAAAAGAGATTTTAGTTAGAGGTGCTGTTTCATTCAAGAAAAAGTGAATAACTGTGCCGCACAAGGCTGGGGAGTTGTTCTATACCGATTTTTCAGGATGGATTTTCTTTAACATTAACATAAGTTGACAGATAGGGGACATTTGTTCACGGTAGTAGATCCTTTATAACAATTCATTGTGAAGCTTTCGCCATTACCCCACTTTCACATTCAGAACATTTCCGCTCTCTTGAGGTTCACAGTTATACCCGAGGTTTCATTGAGAACCTATGGGACTCAATCTTTCACCAAGAGAGCACACAGGCTCTTACCTCACCTCTCAGTCCTCCATCAGTTCTAATCAAATTTCTCACCACAAATGGCTTTCATATTCATTTTCTAAATGTTTTTCTATTACGACCACATCATGTAAGTTATTCATCTCCACTGCACTGTTATTTGATTCTTACCGCTCCCTAACAAGGACGAACAGGGGTTCATACCCTTAAAGACCTTTTTTTTTTTTTTTAGAAAATATTATGAATCCATTTCATGCTTAACTTCTTCCCACCCACCAGCTCATGTATACGCTCGCAGCTGACTCCGTCTGCTTCCCCATCGTCATCCACTACTGACCACTGATCGCAGATACCTCAAAACTCCCTCACAACATCCAGCTTTCGCCATAAAGAAAAATAAAATGACATACAAAAGATACAGACGATGAGAGATACAGTAGATGAGAGATACAAAAGTCATGGTTGTGGCAGGTGAAAAACTTGGTGTTCATTGCGCGCTACGATCATGAAAGTTATAGCTCGTAGTAACAGAAATATAGATCATCGCCTTCCTTTTTCCTGTCTGTGGGGGGTTGTCGTTTGATGGGCTATGCTCAGCAGAATGAGTTCCTATAGTCGATGGCCTGTTTGTATACGCGTAATCCAATTGAAGATCGTAGGAATGGATCGATTTTCTTTCAAAGTTGACTGAGATGAATGCCCCAGTCAGGGACGCCTCATTTCTAGCCGAGGCCAGTTAACCAATTCATAGATCAGCCCTGACGGGAGGATGAACAGCTAGGTGGACTGTAGACCGATTGTAGCGACCAGGATTCTATTTAACTTATGAGGGTTCGACCCCTGTCGGCCCGTGAATGTGTTATGTATATTTTTTTCTTCTCTCTTTTATTAAGTAAATTGCATCCTGACATGGTTTACACCCGCTCCCATATATAAAATTCTTTTTTTTTTTTGATTTCTTAAGACACTTCCTCTTTAGGGATCGATATCCACCTGACTAAAGGTCTCTGGAGAGATTATAACTAATGGATAGATGATGAAATAATGGTTCAGTTGGGAGTATCTTCATGGAATAGTATACTGGACTATTTGCCTGATGCCGGGCTACAGTGCCTTTCGCTTCAGTAGTATTTTTTCAAATTATTTCCAAAGAAAATCGAAGATATTTGATTTTTTTTTTTCTACTGATTTTTCCTTCAGTTTTTGTCATCGGCCTCTGCGAGTTTGGTGCGCTCCATCCATTTGCAACACATACTTTTTTCTCCAATGAAATACATACTTTTTTCTCCTCTGAACGTTGCAACAGTTTCTTGTTTCCTCATCTTTGCAAATTATCCTTTTCTTTTTAATTCCCTGCAACTATTGCAAATGCTCCACTTTCTTCCTGCACCTTTGCAATAGCACTCCTTAACTGTTTCCTTCGCCTCTGCAGACGTTTAATTATTCTCCCCTTGTCTAAACAATTGTCTCACAGCCTCGCTTAACATTTGCGTCACCCTGCACCCCACTTCCAACCTCACATCTGAAACAGTTTCTTTGGCATATCCTCAACCAACCAGAACCTTGAGTGGCTGGGACGCGTTCTCCTTGGTATGGCCTATTAACCAACAGACCCTAAAATGGTAGCCAGTTGTTTTCCTGATACGTATCACCAGCGTTTTACACTAGAGTCAGATCCAGACGGGTTTTCCACCTAAACTCGTTTCCTTCATGTGAACTCGCGTCATAAACTTTTGTCAGCGTAAGTGCCTTAGAAGAATGTATGTAGTTAAGTAAAGATCTCTTTGCCACATGGTTCTGACATCTTAGAGATTTGTTTTGCATATATATATATATATATATATATATATATATATATATATATATATATATATATATATATATATATATATATATATATATATTATATTATTCCACTCATTTCTCTATACGTTCATGAATTCATAATTGCTCTAGGAGTCATTTATGGAAGAGACTTCCATACTAGAATGATCCAGTAAATGCTCAAAGGGGAAAATCGGTGGTATCATGTTTTGAGGTGAACTTATTTTTGGGAATAATGTGGCATTATGAAGATTTACCATATGTTGCAGTAATACCAATTATATTCACTGCAGTGGATAATGAAATTAAAGAACGATTTATTTTGACTGTATTAAAGATGTTAGAATTAAAGAACCACTGAATAATAGGGGAACGTCTAGAATTATGCAGAGACCAATAGGAAAAAAGGCCTTAGTTTGAGAGGCTCTGAACTTAACGAGGTGACGTCTGAACTTAACTAGGTGAAGTCTGAACTTAACTAGGTGACGTCTGAACCTAACAAGGTGACGTGTAAACTTTACTAGGTGACGTCTGAACTTAACTAGGTGACACCTAAGCTTTACTAACTAAGGTCTGACCCTAACTAGGTTACGTCTGCCCCATACTTGGATCTCCTCTCCAAATCTATGTTTAGAGAGGGGAGGGTTGTGACAAGACAAGAAATACGACGAGCAGATTGAGGACAAGCGGACGACGAATGCGTGTATGAGTCGTGGGAGAATTGGGTTATTTCTTAGAGGAAGAATATCATTTAGGAAGAAAAAAAATAATATGAGGGCATAAGAGCACATCCCTGAGGAAAACAGCTGGTGCCAGGTCAACAAGTTAATCAGTTTATCTGTCACCAATTTCTGAACTGAACCGATGACTGAGGGAGCTATATATATATATATATATATATATATATATATATATATATATATATATATATATATATATATACATGAATAGGAGGGATGGTTATAGAATTTGTAATAATCACTCGTAAATCACTCTATACATTTTCACCACTGCGCGTGCGAGAGTCGAACCCAGCCTGCCTAGAACAGCAAGCGGACCGTGTACCACTGAGTCACCGCTGGGACAAAACCTATGTATCTGGAACTGGTGTATCTACCTCCAGGACCTTACCCATTCCCTGTGGTGTATAAGGTGAGAGAGGATCGACTCTTGGGGACGCAGTTGTAAATCTATGTAGACTGATTTACATGTGAACGCATTACATGTACTGGTAGATAGACATTATGGACATACCCGTGAGTCAATTTACAGCTTCCTTGGCACCAGAGTGTTGGTGGCCTGTCTCACCCTACAGGTCCACAGCGATTGGGCCTGTAGGGTTTATTGTAATCATTGAAATCACCCATCACTGCTACTTGATCCCACATCAGATCTGCTCAGATCCCCCTCCCCCCAAAAAAAAGAAAAATCGATCGCTTCTATCTTTCAACCCTGATTTTCCCCCCACATCAATATGGGGCTTACTTCCTTAGCTTTCGCCTTCGCACTAACCCCAGACTCTTTCCTTGCGATATTCCTGTACCATTCTTCCCTCTTACCCCTGAGCTTCGTTGCACTCAAGAGATAGGTCACTCATGCTCCTGTCCTCAAATTTATGACCTATCTCTCCTCTGTTTCTTTTCATCCTGAGTACATCTAACGTGAGCTCTTTGGTCTCAGAAACATAAGATGAGCTTTAGAGGAAAACACTCTCACTTGACTCATTCCTTCGATTTGTTTCTTTTTAAAGAATTACACAATGAGAGGATTTCCAGCCTCCCGTTCCTACCCCTCTCATTCGCCTTGTGGGACATGTAGGAAATACGACATGCAGATACTCTAACCCTCACCGTAGATAACTCCCAAAAATAAAAATATCTTATTATTAACTATTTTAAACATATGGGGTACTTCCGTGCTTCGTTCCTGTACTCTCCTCACATCGGCATTCCTTACCCCTATCCACAGTAGCAAGTCAGACCATGCCTTCGTACTACAAACTGAATAGAATTATCCCGCTACGTTATCCACTCAGATTAACAGTGTCCATTAGCTACAAAACTCAAGGTACTTCCAACCCAAAGACCTTGGTATTAGCGTCCGTGTGGCCTTCCCCACCAGACGAAACCTGCCACTCCGAGTTCAGCCACGTTCAGCCTTAAGGTCATGTGCCTTGGGAGCCCATGTAATCCTATGGGGAGAGGCAATGGTCCTTCCCTCAACTGATCGATTACCCATGGTAATTTCATTAACCGTTGTCTATGTGATAATGTGTGAATAATGGATGAGATGTGATGGAGGATCCGATTGTGGGTGGGTTTTTGTGTTGTGATGGCTTTGGCGCGTCGGCCAGCGTGCGAGGTGCGAGGAAAACCATCACGACATGCCCTAACCCCCCCTACGACATATGACCACTCCACTGCAATAATAATCTTACACACCATTCGTTTCCCCAGCGCTCGCATGCTTTGTTTTCCATTACCACCGCGTCCTCAACCTCCTTATCTTCGATTTGTTCACAAGTTCGTAATGGTCCTCCCATGCCTTTCCTCTACATTCAGCCCCTGTATCTCAAATCGTTTTCTCATCGTTGCGATCTCCCTAATTTTCCTTTCTTCTGCGTTTCATCACCTAAGCATGTATGCCTCCTTGATGGTCTTCTAGTCATTTCCTACCTGGGCCAAACTAATTAAAACCCCTCTGACTCGTCTGTTCTCGCGCTCTTGTTGTTTCCACACTTCTCATTTCCATACTTAAGTTTATTGACTCCTGCAATCACTCTCTGACAACTTCCAACATCTTCGTTGTCCCGTTTTCTTCTTTTTCGCATTTTTTTACCTCTCGATCCCTTCGCTTTTAATCAAATGTTGTACCACTTTCCCTCTATTTTCTTATTTTTTGTTCGAATAATAGTCTTATTCCACATTTTGTAATGTCAAAATTATTATGTTCACTTCAATTTTATATCATTCTTCTGTTCATTGTGAATGATTCAAACGTGCGTTCCAAAGGCACTTCCTTGTCCATCTTTTCCACGATTCATTAATACTTCAAAATTGATTGTCCTTCACCTAACTTCCAAATAACCTGCTTACATTGCTTAAAACTGTCTTCCACACACTTTACCAAACTCAGTCACCAGCTTCTGCAGTTTCTCACATGAATCAGCCACCAGCGCTGTATCATCAGCGAACAACAATTGACTCACTTCCCAAGCTCTCTCATCCCCAACAGACTTCATACTTGCCCCTCTTTCCAGGACTCTTGCATTTACCTCCCTTACAACCCCATCCATAAACAAATTAAACAACCATGGAGACATCACACACCCCTGCCGCAAACCTACATTCACTGAGAACCAATCACTTTCCTCTCTTCCTACACGTACACATGCCTTACATCCTCGATAAAAACTTTTCACTGCTTCTAACAACTTGCCTCCCACACCATATATTCTTAATACCTTCCACAGAGCATCTCTATCAACTCTATCATATGCCTTCTCCAGATCCATAAATGCTACATACAAATCCATTTGCTTTTCTAAGTATTTCTCACATACATTCTTCAAAGCAAACACCTGATCCACACATCCTCTACCACTTCTGAAACCGCACTGCTCTTCCCCAATCTGATGCTCTGTACATGCCTTCACCCTCTCAATCAATACCCTCCCATATAATTTACCAGGAATACTCAACAAACTTATACCTCTGTAATTTGAGCACTCACTCTTTTCCCCTTTGCCTTTGTACAATGGCACTATGCACGCATTCCGCCAATCCTCAGGCACCTCACCATGAGTCATACATACATTAAATAACCTTACCAACCAGTCAACAATACAGTCACCCCCTTTCTTAATAAATTCCACTGCAATACCATCCAAACCTGCTGCCTTGCCGGCTTTCATCTTCCGCAAAGCTTTTACTACCTCTTCTCTGTTTACCAAATCATTTTCCCTAACCCTCTCACTTTGCACACCACCTCGACCAAAACACCCTATATCTGCCACTCTGTCATCAGACACATTCAACAAACCTTCAAAATACTCATTCCATCTCCTTCTCACATCACCGCTACTTGTTATCACCTCCCCATTTACGCCCTTCACTGAAGTTCCCATTTGCTCCCTTGTCTTACGCACCCTATTTACCTCCTTCCAGAACATCTTTTTATTCTCCCTAAAATTTACTGATAGTCTCTCACCCCAACTCTCATTTGCCCTTTTTTTCACCTCTTGCACCTATATATATATATATATATATATATATATATGTGTGTGTGTGTGTGTGTGTACAACCACAGGGTCAACCCTAACCACAGTTAGCCAGTCAGACAGACAGCCTTCAGTACTACAACTGACATCTAGGAAGTTAGTACCGCAACGTACCACTTCCAGGATGAAGACAGTGTCCAACCATAGCTTACACAACTCCAAGGGTTACTCCAACCCAGGACGCCGTGGTAATAGCGACCGTGTGGCCTCCCTCACCAGGGAGCGCAACACCCTGGCCACCTCCATGATCAGCGAAACGATGCAGCTTAAGGTGTAAGGATGGCCTTGGGAGCCCATGTAATGCCTTATGGGGCAGAGACGGGCAGATGGGTCCTTCAAACTCAACTGCATCGATCCTCCGCATTGTAATTGTCCATTGACCGTTGTGCAGTGGCGATAATGGGTGGAATAATGGATGAGGGTGGGTGGCGAGGATCCGGATCGGGCGGTGGGCGTGTGGTGGGTGGCGGTGGGCGCGGCGGGGCCAGCGTGGCGCCGTGGTGGAATATCCCATCCCGACATCCCCGTAAACAAGCCTCGGTGGACGACATGTGACCACCCGCTTCCTAATACAGATGTTTACATCCACGAATATCGTCTTCTGCAGCTTCGCGCTTTGTTTTTCTCTTACCCCTCGCGTCTCTCCACTCTTCCTTATGTCTTTGTTTTGTGTTGGCACGAAGTTCGTAATGGCCTCCCATGCGTATGTTCATTTCTAACCATACGTCTTTTGTTTGTTCTCGTCACGTTTCTATCGTGTGCGATCTGCCCTGATATAGTTGATGGTTTATACTTGCGTTTATCATTAAGGATGTCTGGCTCTCCCTGATGGTTTGAGTGATTTCCTAAACGTCTGGGGGATGACTAAGTACCCCATGTGACGTCGTCTGTTGCTGGGTGTGTACTTGAGTGTCTGCCGACCTTCTCGATTTCCATATTAAGGTTTTATTTACTCCGCGTTTCATCCTCTTCTGGTTAACTCCAAGCATCTGTGGGTTGTACCCGTTTTTTTTTTCTTTTTCTTTTTTTTTTACCTCTGTCGATCTCTTTTAGTCTGTTTAAATCTAAATGTTGTCCTCATTTTCCACTGTGTGTTTTTTTTATGTTTTTGTTCGAATAATAAGACTTATCGTTGTGTAGTAATTAGTAAAGAATGTATATGATTCTGTATTTAGAATTTTTATTAGTATAATGATTTCTGTTATTGAAATGTTTTAAAACGTGGCGTTCCACAAGGGTCGGTCCTTGGTCCATCTTTTCACGATGTACATTAATGATTTAAAATTGAGTCTCGTATGTAAGAACTCCAAATCCGCTGACATTGCAAAACTGGGTGGTAGAGCGGTAAATGGGCAAGACCGTAAAATGATTAAGGAGATCTTCACAAATTCGCACAGTGGTCAGACAAATAGCAAATGAAATTCAACGTACATAAATGTAACAAAAAACGTTCGAATCCTAGTTGCGACGGTCGGTTCACAGTCAACCCAGCTGTTCATCCACCTCTGGAGACTGGTTAATAAATTGAATGCTTGGCTCAGGTTAGGGTACTCAACACAACTATGAAATATACGGAAATCTTGTAAGCAAAGGAGATGAAGAGAACGATCTTGGTGTTGCCTTTCGTAAAATTCTGAGGCTATAGCACACAGTGTCTAGTAGTAAGTGAAAAAGGAAACCAGAGACTTGGCTTTTTATAGGAACATCAAGTACGAAACGGTAGACACAATTCTGACCCTCTTCAGCGATCTGGTCAGACCACTTGTTGAATATGCAGTTCAATGCTGATCCCTCACACCGCAAGAAAGATGAAGGAAAACTAGAATAAAACTGATACCAACCCCGAAAAATCTGATACGGGAAGAATGGCAAAGAAAATTAAATATCTCTTCTCTTAAGATGCGAAGAATTTGCGTTAATTTGATACAGGTTTTCAAAATCTTGAATCACTTCGACAACGTAGACTCGAAGATCTTTTTGCATGTACATAGAAGATAGTTGCTTGGATGGAGTGAATAAACCTTAAAGCTAAAATAACGTGTAAAATAGTTCCTTTGCACGTACAGGCTCTAAACTCTGGAGTAAGTTACCGCTGAAATTTCTTGATGCAATAACTGAAACGTTTGCTTTTTTCATCATTTTTTTAGTATTTTCTGAATGAACTCTGGAAAAGCTTACAAGCATACATTAATTACCATTTTTCTCATTTGAGATCCTAAGAAATATTGTAGTGCAGCAACAGAAGGGGTAGTGGAGTACGATTTTAGAGTAGGATTTTGTCTCTCACTGTATCCTCTTAATATCCATGTAGGCTTACTTCACACAAGCATGTCATTGTATTCACTATCTTTCTTCCTGACGATCACTGTAGCTGGCGGGAGTGGTGGAAAGGGATTGAGCCTTCTTACTCTTCTATCTATACCTCAGCCACTTATAGGGCTAAAATTATTTAAAGTTGAAAACAGATGACCTAGTCATGGACCATCGGATCCTCTGTTGTCTGTCTCTCCCTTGTACTCCCGTGTGTGTTTGTGTGTGTATGTGTGTGTGTGTGTGTGTGTGTGTGTGTGTGTGTGTGTGTGTGTGTGTGTGTGTGTGTGCACAAACAGGTTCACAAACATAGATATTGATTTGTATGTTGACATAATCTAACTGCCTATTCACATGCCTACATCTTAATGGGATCGTGTTCGATAACGCTTGACTGGTTGCACATCAACATCTCTCCTTTATGTGTATTAGCAGTGTACAGGTGTAAGTCTGTTTCCATATATGGCAACGTGCGAATATGTTCGCTCTGATCTATATTCAGGTGGTCAGAGAAGTGACGAGGAAGTATCAGCGTAATACTAGATTCAGTAAAACAACGATTAAATCAGACGTGAAATATATAAAAGAGGATCACACAGATATTGCGACAACACTTTTTTGGATGAAAAAGAGACGAAAGTGCTTCGTGGAAATGTGGTTTCAATTAGCATGTCTATGAGGAAGCATTGTTTGTAGGATTAACGTATTGCAGGTATTAGAAGGGAGACGCCAAGATGCTCAAAAAGCCTTTAACACAGTGGTACGATCTTCCGAAATCGCTTCCTGAATATTGAAAGCCTGGAACGGCTGTCCTATTGGCTGAGGGTCAGACTCGAACCCGGAGTACGAAGGCAAACATGGATGAGGCTGGGGTGAGGGAAGGATAGAGATGACTGAAGGGTGAGGACAAATGGAAGAAATTGCAGGGGTTCAAGGGAAGCAGGAATGTATTGGCCTAGGCGAAAGATTAAACTACCGTTGCATATAACGTAATAACAAGCGAACTGATAGTTTTCGTATCGTTGCTTAAATTACTGATATCCATTTTCAACTACTGTATATCTAAAGTGACACACATCGGTAAGCATATTTGACCTCTGACCTCTTAAGAGTTAAGCAATACAGTAGAAATCACCTGAAGCAAAATACACGCAGTTACGTATGTACATTCGTCTCGGGAAGATCCTGAAAACATTTTACAACCTGTCCTGACGCTTGTATAATCAAAAGCCTCGACCGTAATAAATAAAGGATGATAGTCAGCCAGCAAGGCCAAGAGGAAGAGAGCAAGGCAAGGACCATGAGACTGCGCAGAGACCATCCATGTAGGGCAGTGGGGACAGCCTGACATGCCCATGGGCCATTGTTGTCCCAAAACGCAACCCTCAGATGCACACTCAGGACGCGCCATTGTCGCTGGCTCGGGTAAAACTGTGAAATGTTTTGGTGTCATAGGCAGAGCCTGCTTCTGCTCGTCGGTTGGATGTTACATATACGCCAAGTGGTACGCTAGAGGATATTTTCATGGGCGTGTGCGGTAATGAACGATAAGAATTTATATAACATTTAAGAAGAAGGTATTTCAAATAGCAAAGATACAAATAGACAAGTTCACAGACAGACATACACACAGACACACACACACACACACACACACACACACACACACACACACACACACACCAATGTACATACAAACAAACAAAATACAAAGATGTGCATTAAGATCAAAGACACACATAGATAACACACAAACATTCATGAATAAATTCACACATACACACATACAAATGCACCCATGTGGAAGAGAACATTAGTTGTTTGCCCATATCATGACAAGGATAAAGAAAAAAAATGGCAAATTACTGGCTGGTATCACTGACAGATATAGTCTGTGTAAGCCAAATGAAAGACTACTGATGATGCAAAGAGACGAGAGCTATGGGGTAAAAAGGAAAAGTGACGGACTATCACACAGGAAGGCAGAATGCGATCAAAGGACAGAGGCTCAGCATAACACATCCTTTGATTCTCTGTGAAAGACCAGCAATCAACCAAGGATTACAGGGGACGGGCAGGACTACCGTGTGTTTTGTGGCAGTCAGTGTGCTTTTAACACTATCCGTCACATGACGTTATTCAACAAAAGGAACTCCAAACATATATATATATATATATATATATATATATATATATATATATATATATATATATATATATATATATATATATATAATACTTTGTGTCTCCCGCGTTAGCGAGGCATCACAAGGAAACAGACCAAAGAATGGCCCAAACCACCCACATACACAAGCATATACATACACGTCCACTCACGCACATATAACCATACCTATACGTTTCAACGTATACATATATATACATACTCAGACAATACATACATACACATGTACATATTCATAGGTGCTGCCTGTATTCATTCCCGTCGCCACCCCGCGAGGTAGTGCTAGGAAAAGACAAAAGGACACATTAGTTCACACTCAGTCTCTAGCTGTCATGTGTAGTGCACCGAAACCACAGCTCCCTTTCCACATCCAGGCCCACAGAACTTTCCATGGTTTACCCCAGACGCTTCACATGCCCTGGTTCAATCCATTGACAGCACGTCGATCCCAGTACACCACATCGTTCCAGTTCACTCTATTCCTTGCACGCCTTTCACCCTCCTGCATGTTCAGGCCTCGATCGCTCAAAATCTTTTTCACTCCATCCTTCCACCTCCAATTTGGTCTCCCACTTCTCCTCGTTCCCTCCACCTCTGACACGTATATCCTCTTTGTCAATCTTTCCTCACTCATTCCCTCCATGTGACCAAACCATTTCAGTACACCCTCTTCTGCTTTCTCAACCATATATAGATAGATAGATAGATAGATAGATAGATAGATGCTTCAGTGATTATCGGATGGATAGGGAATCAAAGAGACGACAGATAAGAGGTAGCTCTACAACCTACGTGAGAGTAAACAATGATAACCCTCAGGGACTCGGCCCTTGAGGCGGTTAGTACGAAAGTTCACTGTATAACGACGGTACTTCACCACTATCAGTAGCAGAGTTGGAAAACGCCGTTGGTTATAGATGTTCCATGTGGTATCTGATTCATGTGAAGGACTTAGATCGTACCTAAAGACATGCTCGCAGATGATGTCATGATTATGACGGTAGTCAGGTGCATCTGAGAAAGCGACATCATATGCAGAAGAAAGCTAGGCAGCCTCCATTGCTGGCCACGTTTGTACATGATGAAATGTATCCTTTAAGAAACTTCAAACTGTTGCAGAGTAAACTGAGGCCAGATTTTATTATCAGTTACCAGGGAGCACATTATAAGACTCTGTTAGCGACACGTAAGGATAACATAAACCTCGATCTTTGATGAGAGAAGAGCATTTAGAGAGAGTTTGACGTGAAGTATAATCGCACACACACACACACACACACACACACACACACACACACACACACACACATATATATATATATATATATATATATATATATATATATATATATATATATATATATAATATTCTTATCTATTTTGAGTTATTCTAAGACTTCTTGGGATAAGAAGTGTGTCTGTGTGTCTGTGTGTGTGTGTGTTTGAAAACTAAGCTGCAGTTTCCTTCTAAACATATTCACCACAGGTGCGGGTGACACACAACACGGTACAAATTCCTCCAGCTTATTAACATACTATCCTCTTACTGACAAGGGAGTTGATCTCTAGCTTGAATTATTACCCACACTATATTCTTTTTTTTCTCTCTCCTTTAAGAAATATTAGAAAGTTAACTGTGGTTGGAAAGGAGGAGTGTGAGTCCACGTTTATTAGAGAAAAAAAAAACAAAAATGTTATATTCTACATCTGTTGGTGAAACGATTGTGTATTTCTTATGATGATTGTTTGTACTCATGTTGCTATATATATATATATATATATATATATATATATATATATATATATATATATATATATATATATATATATATATATGGTGTGGTAAGAAAGCTATGACAAGATTGAGGAGAGTTTATTGAGAGATTAAGGCGTGTGTGCGAGTAAGTAGAGAGGAGGGTAAATGGTTCCAGGTTAAGGTGGATCTGCTGCAAGGGGAGGGAGGGGGGTGTGATGTCACCATGGCTATTTAATCTTTAATGGATGGGGTGGCGTGCGAAGTAAATGCTATGGCTTTGGAGAGAGGGACAGATATGTTATTTTTTGTGTTAGCTGAGACAGCACAGACATACAGGGGCCCTAATCAAGGCCATCTCATTAACGATATATATATATATATATATATATATATATATATATATATATATATATATATATATATATATATGTATTCTAGCATGAGCCAGATACCCATTTTTTCGACCAACCTTTTGGGCGTGAATGAACAGCTAGGTTGACTGTGGACCGACAGCCGCAAACAGGATCCGAACCTATGCGGTCGACCCTGGGCGTCCCATGATTAGTGGGAGGCCATTATCACCATATTCCTTAAGTCTTACGCGTGTATGAGGTGATCTGGTTCGCTTAAAAAACTCTTCATAAGCGTACACAAACTTGTCTCGAGCGTTCTCCGCACATTCACCACACACGCGCATATTAACTACACTGTCATCTGATATCCCCGTCTACACGATACGCTGATGCATACCATATTCCAACTCCATCATATACGGCCCGAGTTAAGTACTACCTCTCCCTTAACCTTCCCTTAACAGTCTCCAGCGGGGCGCCATATACCCGTCAAGATAATCCATCGCTCTTCATTTAACGGACGTGTATTACGAGTGTCCCCCCCCTTCTAACTCACCACTCCAACAGGGTCACGAGCAACCCATATAACGTCATACGCTGTTATCAAAAGACCCTCAACATCCATTGACATTGTCTCCCTTGCTTACTCTGGCCCGCTCTCTATACACGCTCCTTACAAACACAAGATCTTATCCTTGGATCTTTCATAAACGAATCTTATTCTTACATCTTACAAATACAGATCTTATCCTTGCATCTTACAAATACAGATCTTATCCTTGCCGACATGATCTTCTTCCTCGTCTGTTCACACTGTCGCCTCCAAGCCCGCAGACGAAGGCCATTGAACGACGTACCCACTGACAATAGTGTAGAGAGATTTATCGCTCATACATTTACACAATACCGTCTTTAATATTTACACTTATTCCTCTCACCTGGTCAAGGTTACCTCAGCCCTGAGTAAACTGTCCCCTCTGGCGTAGCCCTTGATAGGAAGTAGGTCAGAGTGTGCCATGTAAATACTCCAGTGGTGTACGTAGCATTAAACTCAGTATCGCTTGAGTATTCTTTTATTCAGGGAAATTATTACTCGTATGACGAATCGCGATTATTAGGTGATAAAAGAATGATGTGGAAAGTGTTAAATCATGAGAGACATGCCTTTAAAAGGCCATTATGACCTAAGATGAAACAGGAGTAATGACAGATAATTCAAGATGATAATTCCATCTCAGTAACGCACCTTAGAACCGGTGCATTATACATGACAGCTAGAGACTGAGTGTGAACGAATGTGGCCTTTGTTGTCTTTTCCTAGCGCTACCTCGCGCACATGCGGGGGAAGGGGTTTGTTATTTCATGTGTGGCGGGGTGACGACGGGAATGAATAAGGGCAGACAGTATGAATTGTGTACATGTGTGTATATGTCTGTGTGTGTATATATATGTATACGTTGAAATGTATAGGTATGTATATGTGCGTGTGCGGGTGTTTATGTATATACATGTGTATGTGGGTGGGTTGGGGCATTCTTTCGTCTGTTTCCTTGCGCTACCTCGCTGACGCGGGAGACGGCGATTAAGTTTTTAGTAGGCTATCTGTAGTACTGGAAGCGATCAAAATCTCATAGATTATAGATTAGCGTGGTAAGATAAGGAAGACATCCAGATGTTTCAAAGAGAAAAAACCTGCAAGATTTTATAAGTGAATAAAGAAGCTCAAATAATATCAGTCGAGGATGTGAAGCGAAATGTTTATGAAGTCTGTTCGTAAATGTATACATGATTTACTCCGGCTGGTTAGTCATTACGTAAGTTACAATCCTGCTCATGGAAAAGCACCTCGCCGCAATCGAGATGACTTGTTTGCTTACGAGTTTCTATCCAATAACTTGACTGAAATCAGGAGAGCCTATCCTTAATGATTTTTCGTTTTTAAGGTTGGCTAAGACGGCTTGGGCAGCTGAGGCCTTAAGCATAGGTACCTCATTATATGAATGTATATATATATATATATATATATATATATATATATATATATATATATTTTTTTTTTTTTTTTTTTTTTTTTTTCATGTTAATCGCCAGTTCCTGCGTTAGCAAGGTAGCGTTATGAACAGAGGACTGAGCTTTTAAGGGAATATCCTCACTTGGTCCCTTTCTCTGTTCCTTTTTTTTGGAAAATTAAAAACGAGAGGGGAGGATTTCCACCACCCCCTCCCTTTTTAATCGCCTTCTACGACACACAGAGAATACGTGGGAAATATTTATTCTTTCCCTATCCCCAGAGATAACATATATATATATATATATATATATATATACTAGCCGGAGCCAGGTACCCATTTTATCGACCAACCTCCAAGGGTGGATGAACAGCTGGGTTGACTGTGGACCGACTGCCGTAACCAGGATTCGAAAATCTGTGCACTCGACCCTGGGCGGCCGGTGAATGCTTGAGGATAACTTGTTACTTCATAATTTTCTAAGCTTTTGATGATTTTGAATACCTGTATCAGATTACCTTCGTAAGAATCTGTTTTCTTTGTTGAATATGTTTGTGTAAATAGTTTCGTCGGCTGTTAAAGGATCTGTTTCTCAGTGCGGAAACAATCGAGGTAGCTCGCGTCTGTACTCTTTCCAATCGTCATTGACTTTTTTTTTCTTCAAATAAGGTGACCAATACTCCTCACAGTATTCAACACAGGGACGCAACAATGACTTTAAGAAGTGAGACTAATTTCCATAGACTTTAATTCGTTGCCTACTGATGAATCCAGGAATTTTAGCTGCAATTCTGCAGTGTTTACTTGTCTGTTGGTCATCTGGTCCCTCAGTTACCTTCTGCATCTTCGAGAATTCATACTTTGGCTCCCCTTCTCGTTTCTATCACCGATATGTATAACTGTAGTTACTGATGAATATGATTCGTTTTCCACCTGAAACCCCATTCATCTTATACGTATATATATATATATATATATATATATATATATATATATATATATATATATATATATATTAAAAATGAAACACACTCGTACGTTTATTGTAAACTTCTTACTTGTCTGAAGATTGTACCCGAGTGAAGAATTGCTTCCTCAGAAATGTCGATGTCGTCAAGCGGGATCCGCTAGATTGTCTTATTCTTTCCCCCTCCAGCATGAATGTTGATGCTGAAGGTCTGAATGTTAATCATGTTACGGTGAATGTTGAAAGTTTCTTCTTGGCAGAAAAGTATTTATAAAGTCTTAGAAGAGGAAAACTGATGACATGGTGCTGTTGTCCCAACTGTTGGGTCTTCTTAACCATTGATCAGCAAGTCTCATATGTTTGCAGCAGAATATGACGTGCTTTGCAATGTAGTCAGTGCAGTGTGAGTGATGATTCCTAAGTAATATATGTAAAGTCAGATGTACACGAGGTGTTGAACCGGACGGCTGCCCTCCCTGATGTGTGAGGAGCTTTACTTCACAGGGTCAGGTGACCATAAGTGAAGAGTTTGACACTTTGGAAGTCATTAGTAATACTTTGATTGCAAAAGCTTTCTCTTGTGTGATTGTCATCAAAGTGGATATCTTTAATTTCTACCCTGTTTTCAACGGATCTCCACAACACGGTCTTGTTCATCAGTGTTCTATGTCTCCATACATCACTATATAGGCTCACAGTGCATTGTCTGTTGGAGTATCTCTCAATTGTTAATCTTCACACAGCTTTATACTTTCATACAATAACTTCCCAACTTGTATTTTCCTTTTATTTATCATTCTGTACTGATGATATGCAAGTGCATTGCTGCATCTCTCTGATGCAGTATTCCAAGTATCCTTGTCACTGTTTTCACCCATGACCCTATCCCTACCTATCAGTCAATCTTCTTGGCCGTCTCCCACTCGTTTGTTCATGTCATTCATCTCAATGAAAGTCTATCCCTGGATATACTTCCTTGAACGTTCCTTGACATTTCCTCCGGAACGTATCCTTAATCTTATCTCCTCTTCCACCGCGTGGAATCTATGCAAGTATCATAGTTTTAAACTTATCGCTCTTTGCATTTTGCGACCATTCGTCTCGAAACTTACATTCACGTTCAGGCATCTCTTCAACCATTCATCTCTAGTCTTAACCCAGTCCATCTTCATTAAAAGAACCATCTGTCCATTTGTAACGTATAATCTTACACCCTTCAATACCATTCCGGTCAAATTCTCCATTTAACTCTGCAGCGCACACACCAAACGTAAGTAGATTACCTTCTACAGAAATATCTACAGTTTTTACCTTCTTACGTTCCTTAATTTCATCCTCAACATCACAATCACACAACCATTCAACCTTAAGAATCCGAATAACATGTATTTGCTTGGTAGCACTCCACGTACACGTCCGTCTAAGGCCACAGACACCTTTAGAGTAGGAGCAGATATCCGAACACTAGTGGTCCTCATCCCCAACCCTGCAGGATGCCAAAGATCAGGGACGCCCAGAGCTTAGGTTAAACTCGCATCCTTGTTGCCCTGATTTTCTGTGTCTTTAGAATCAAATGCGATATTTTCTTGAGGACAAACTCAACTGTTTTACTTTACCGTAACCAAAATTCAGATATTAGTTTCTCTTTTCTTGGATTAGAACGCTCCAGCAGAGAGGAGTTCTCTCGGTGGCTCTGGTATCCAGGGAATGGTCGGTAGAGCAAGTGTGGTGGTCATAGTTGTGTACCCCTCTCTCTCTCTCTCTAGGTGACTGAGAGCAGCCTGTGTGGAGGCCAAGGTCAACAACACTTGAACTGCTTACTGCAACTGGTATCTGTATATATAAATAAATAACTATTCCTTTGCTTAACCTAAATCTGATTATTATTATTATTATTATTATTATTATTATTATTATTATTGTCTTATTATTGTTGTTGTTGTTGCTGTTATTATCATTATTATCGTTATTACTATTCTTATTATTAGTAGTAATAGCATGATAATGATAATGGTAATGATAATAGTAGTATTGATAATAGTAATAGTAATGATAATAATAGTAATAATAACAATAATAGTAATCTTATTATCATTAATGTTGTTATGACTGTTATTGTAGTATTTATTACTTTTGTTACTTCTGTTATTATAATTATTTCTTTTATCATCTTCTGTAGCCGGCCTCGAACTTGGCTTGGATCACTGTGAGGATCATATCAAATAAGCCATCTTAACTCCACCCTCATCTTCACACCGTAATCTTCACCACACCCTCATCGTCACCACACCCTCATCATCACTGCACCTACACTTTCACAACAAACTCATTTTCATTACACCCTCACCTTCAGTACACCTTCACCTGCACTACACCTTCACCTGCACTACACCTTCACCTGCATTACACCCTCACCGTTACTACACCTTCACCTGCACTGCACCTTCACCTGCACTACGCCTTCACCATCACTACACCCTCACCGTTACTACACCTTCGCCATCACTACATCTTCACCATCACTACGCCCTCACTGTTACTACACCTTCACCTGCACTACACCTTCATCTTTAGTACCCCCTTATCTTCACTTCGTCCTACCTTGACAATATCCTTATCTTCACTAAGTTAAAGGCTGGTGTAGCATTCAATATGCACTCTCCTAGAATGTCCACTACCCACTTTTTTTTCTCTATATTGACTGAGGCGGTGCTGGCAACTGAATCCCCTAATCAAGGCCATCTTATGAACGCTATATATATATATATATATATATATATATATATATATATATATATATATATATATATATATATATATATCTTTCTTTTCTTTTAAACTGTTCGTCATTTCCCGCGTTAGCGAGGTAGCGTTAAGAACAGAGGACTGGGCCTTTGTGGGATATCCTCACCTGGCCCCACTCTGTTCCTCCGTTTGGAAATTTAAAAAAAAAGAGAGGGGAGGATATATATATATATATATATATATATATATATATATATATATATATATATATATATATATATATATATATATATATACCCTTGTCTAAGGCAGGTACCCAATTTGTTGACCAGAATGTGGGGAAAGATAAACAGCTGGGTTGACTGTGGGACCAATTGCCGCAACTAGAATTTGAACCTATGTGCTCAACCGCGTGCGGCCCTTAAATGCATCTTCGTCAGCAGCGCTAACACAGTTATGACTGGACACCAGGTTTTAATCTATCATTTTCTCTGTCCTGTACATTTTCATGAAATTTCTTTTTGGTTTATAATCATTACAGATCAGTGCAGGTAATAACATATAACGTATATAATTTTGACTTCGTAGTCTACAGCTCTCTCACTTCATGGAAACATCTGTTCAGCCTATGTAGAATTAACACATGTGATTATATTTCTATATACTAACTACGTGCAACCAAATCTGATATTGACTACCTTATCTCTCGACATATTTAGTTAGGTTAAGTTAGTCTCCGTAACTTCATCTTGATTATTTTCCATTTACCTTTTTTTTTTTTCGATGAAATTTGCTGACAAATATAAACTTATGAATTCGACTGGTAATAACTCTCAGCAAAATTTGGGTTACAAGGCGTAGGTGATTTCCCTTGACCTTCAGATTTTCTGTCCTTTTTGTTTGCTTTGCGTAGCTTCGTACAAATTCACCTGTGTCTTTCAAGTGTGAGGACAGATAATATCATTCACGCTGATATGATTTTTGCCTTAGAAAATGCCACGTTAAGAAGTTTTCTCTCCATTGTTATTTCTCTTCATTGTTGATTTCTGTCTGTCTGTCTGTCTGTCTGTCTGTCTGTCTGTCTGTCTGTCTGTCTGTCTGTCTGTCTGTCTGTCTCTCTCTCTCTCTCTCTCTCTCTCTCTCTCTCTCTCTCTCTCTCTCTCTCTCTCTCTCTCTCTCTCTCTCTCTCTCTTTGTGTATATATATATATATATATATATATATATATATATATATATATATATATATATATATATATACACGTGGAAGCTTTCGAGAACTTTTTCTGTACATGCTTCTACAACTTTTTTTTTTCATATAATCGAAGCACATGTTCCTTTCATCTTCAAGATTCCCTTAACCCACTGTCATAGAAACCCAGACAAAAAAACAAATGAAAACTTCAAAAAAAAAATAAAAGGACATTTACCTACAACCAACTCGTTTGATCCTTGCCATTTTCTCCTCAAACGCAAAATGTGGCACAATTAGATATTCAAAGTGCAAAGTCGAGAGACATAGACGGCAGCGGGTCAGGAGCACAGGGCTGAGATAACCTATCATCATTCATCCCAGGTCACAGGTCATGTCAGCTTGTATTTAGGGAGGGACAGTGATCAGTTAGCCAGTGGGGCCATATGTGTCGTGAATATCATTAGTAACTTAACAACAACTGACTACGGTCAAAGGTGCGAATTTCTTACTTTCCCAAATTTCAGAAGCGTTTTTATTAGAATTCTGTGACAACTTGGGCACTGTATGGAATTTACTAAGCTTTTCTGAAAGTGGGTAAGCTTTATGTGATGTACTAAGCTTTCTGAGAGTGGGTAAGCTTTATGTGATGTACTAAGCTTTCTGAAAGTGGGTAAGCTCTATGTGATGTACTAAGCTTTCTGAGAGTGGGTAAGCTTTATGTGATGTACTAAGCTTTCTGAAAGTGGGTAAGCTTTATGGGATGTACTAAGCTTTCTGAAAGTGGGTAAGCTTTATGTGATGTACTAAGCTTTCTGAAAGTGGGTAAGCTTTATGTGATGTGCTGAAGATTTCGAAAATATATGTCGATGGATTTTATTAGTTCTCGTCCCCCGCCTGGCTGATGTGGACATCAGTGCAAAATTTCTTTCTATATTACTGAGGTTCATACTGTATAAATGATGATAATAATGATAATAATAATAATAATAATAATGATGATAATGATAATAAAGATAATAATAATAATAATAATAATCATAGAAATGATAATAATAGTAATAGTAATGATAATAGTAATAATAATGATAATAGCCTAGAATAATTTCTTAAATATTCGAAAGTCTGATATAATCCGTTATTCCAATATCATATTTCTTCGCGCGTTTTCTTCAGAGAGTAAAGAAGAGATAGCACATCATTCTCGCGTCGCGTCTAACCTAACCATGAGGAAGGATTACGTTGTTTGTGGGCACAAGGCGAAACCCTGAGGTAAGGGAGCAGGGAGAGAGAAATTTATGAAGGCTTAGTGAGAGAGAGAGAGAGAGAGAGAGAGAGAGAGAGAGAGAGAGAGAGAGAGAGAGAGAGAACTCGGGAGCAGTGATGGACGAGATGACCTCCAGGTGAGATTGCTGAGCACGTCACTCATCTCCATATGAAGTGCTGCTGAGGTTCTGAGAATGTAATATATTCTGAGGTAGAGAAGTTCAGGCTGTTTGCTTTTGCTATGGCGCCGCTTTATTTACTCTCACGTTTAACATCAGCTACTGTGTCTGCCAGCGGTGTTTACACTATGCACATCTCTTGCCTCGCAGTTATTCTTCCGTCGTTTCCAAGAGGCATTAACGAATATCTTGACAGCAAGAGAGAGTATGTATAAAGAAGAGAAAAAACCCACGTCAACATGGTCGACAATATTTGAAATGTTTACTCTTATAAGACACTAGGCTTCTCTTCGGAAATGACAGATGGCAATACTGACAGTTTCAAACCCTGTGTGGCAGTTGTCATTTCGAAGCCTATATGACAGTTGTGATCTCGAAGCCTATATGACAGTTGTGATCTCGAAGCCTATGTGATAGTTGTTATTTCAAAGCGTATATGACAGTTGTGATTTTGAAGCCTGTTTGATAATTGTTGTTTCAAAGCCTATATAACATTTATGATTTGGGGAGCCCATATGACAGTTGTTGTTTCAAAGTCTATGCAACAATTGTCATTTATCTATTTATTTTTCTTGCAATTTTATGTAGCTTTCGTAATTCATTTTGCATAACTCGGTCGGGAAGAACCACAACACTTCATTCTTTCCCCTTGCTTGTCACTACCTCCCCATCTATTCTTAGTAGCGCCCAATTATCCTGCTCTTCTCATATTATTCATTTCTTTTCAAAATATTTTCCGTTTCCTTTGAGTTCATTGATACCGTTTCACTCCACCTTTTTCATTTCCCCGCTATTCTTTTTTTCTCAGTTTTCTTATTTCTTGCTCTTGTCCTCCTTTTTTCTTAGTTCAGCACAAACCTTCGCACTCACTTCCAGCAAGAAATGATCAGACATTCCACCCGCTGCTCCTCTGAGCACGTTCATATCCAAGAACCTCTCCTTTATACACCCCTCATTTAGCACATAATCCAACAGCGCTCGTTAATCCCTAGCCCAGCTCTCCCTTGAGTTCATATGTACTAAGGTAATACTTTAAGCCACAGCTCCCGATCTCCGTTCTTCGTTTCAGTACAAAGCTTGACAAGTTCTCCCCCATTATCATTTACACAAGGGACCCCATGCCCCCTTAAATGCCGCATCATCTGCCTCTTTCCATGAGACTCTCGAGCACAAAGATTCGGTCCCGTGCATCAAAACTGCCAAAATACTCACTCATCTTCCTAATCTTAGGATGCACTCGTGTTGTCTTCACTCCCCTCAGAACTAGTTAGATGAGCTCTTAACAGTCGTCGTGCACCTCTTGGAGGCTACTTTAATTCTTATGCACATGAATCTTGGCCTCACTTAAATAGGCCCTTTAAGCAAAGCCCCACAGCTCCTTTTTCTTGAGAAATGCCACCTCTTTTTTTCAGTCTTTTCCCTCTTCCCAGCTACAGAATTTATCTCCAGAATGTTTTCCTTCACCCTTAGTCTTCGGTTTTATTTTATGCAGATCCAGGACATCAGGTTTTTACATCTAACAAAGCACCACTATCGCTCCCTCCTCTTCATTCAGCTTCCAAACATGCACATTCAAACACCTCAGCCCATGGTTTCGAGAACAAGTCTTTGCTTGGTTCCTTC
This sequence comes from Panulirus ornatus, assembly GCF_036320965.1. Classification (NCBI taxonomy): domain Eukaryota; kingdom Metazoa; phylum Arthropoda; class Malacostraca; order Decapoda; family Palinuridae; genus Panulirus; species Panulirus ornatus. The sequence goes on from NC_092231.1 coordinate 12,333,859, forward strand.
ATGTCTCTTTTTTTTCTTTAGAAAGTAGTAATGCAAAAGGGGAAGGTTTCCAGTTCCCCCAAATCTGCCGCTGTTAGTCGCCTCATACAATATTCAGGAGGTACGTGGGTAGTAATTTTACATCCCTTTCCCCAGGTCCCCCTCCAACACACACACACACGCACACACACACACATCATTACTGGTTGGAGTCGGATCAAGATTATGAAAGCAAACATGTAGCATTGAGACTGCCACTAATACTGTGTATCACTTTGGAGAAGAGGTGAGTGTTGAACCTCTGGTCCCGTTATAGAGAATAAATTCCACTTACGACTCTCGGACTCTGTCAAACAGAAGCTGAGCTCAGTATGTGTTAATCCATTTAAAACAACGATAATAGCCATCATTTCTTTTAAACGTATCTCTAAAGCCAATAGAGTTAAGAGCCGCGAAGGACGTGAGCTAACTCGTATCATACATCGGGCTGTATATACATATATATATATATAAATATTCCTTTCTCCCTGTCTGCTCACTCGCGATTGGTTATCATAAATAAATTGCGAAACCTGTGATCTGAAGGATGTAAGTCCCTGTTACCAGAGTAATGAGGTGATCGGACGAGCCAATTGATCAAGGCGTAGCTGCAGGTCTAGTACGCCTACGTTTGTCGCTTCCTGTGAGTTCGTTAGTCTCATAACTTATCCTCTGCACCAGGGGAGTCGCCACGGCAAAAAGCAGAGGATCCAGTCTTCCAGAAGAGGTCCATATTTCTGGTATACCTTTTATAAATGTCTGAATGTATTTCTGTTCGTCTTGTCTCAGATAACTTGCAAATATATATCATCTTTCTAATTCTTAGATACATATCGTGGCAGTCATTTAGCGTCTTTCAAGTGTAACGAAACATTACGTATTTTATAAACAGGGAATAGTCATTGAATCAAAGGCGAGATGCTTCGTTCAGAGTGAAAAGATTCTCTATAATGTACAGTTGGGGTTCCATTGAGGATAAAAGAATTGGGAGAGTATTTGTGGTCTCGGAATTATGATCCTCAACAAATGAAAGTTTCTTCAGATTTTTCGGTTGTTGGACGTATAGACTGACGTTGTTAGTCTTCATTGATCCTAAAGTCTTTGATAATCCTAGAGTCGTTTATGACCCTAAAGTCTTTAATGATCCTAAATCTAGATAAACAACCAACTCACCTTCAGTGATTCTAAGATAAGACTGAAAGTCATTTCAACTTCGGCTCTTTTTGTTCCAGACTCCACGGAGGTAAAAGAACATTGCTCAGAAGATCGATGATGTAGACAGAGGTGTATATTCCCCAGCAGAAGTGAGACTGCATATTTTCTTAATCAGCTAAACGTGTCAGGAAATATATTTTATCCAGATTTACCGTAACTTCGTGCAAGACGGACAGCTTCAGCCAATATATCTCATCGACTAAATGTATATCTCCTTCGTATCTCATCAGCGTGTCTAAAGAAAACGTTATTCTTATCGAGAAATTCACGAAAGAAAATGAGGTCTTTATGCCACAAGTGGTGACTGACACCTTAACAATAGAAATGGGTCGTTCAACTGAACGGTTGTCTCGGGCGATGATGGGCGGACGTCATCAGATCAAAGACGCGGGGGGTTGATACCAAGAACACAGCTATAGAGCACAGGGTATTAATGCCAGTACCATCACCACTGCTTCTCTTCCTCTCTCCAACTGGAAAAAGATTATCTGGATCTTAAGATCTCTCTCAGGCATGCGTGTCACGCTCTTGTCTCAGTATGTCTTGCACTCCAAGGAACACTTTAGGCTTCCTAAAGTTTTCCACTGTTTTGTGATAAAGAATTACACCATTACTAAGATTCTAGGTTTTTTATGTTTATTCTGACGAACAGATCCTTAATAATCATCACCCTCATAATGTTTCTCCATTTGTGGTTTAGTTTCTTCAAAAAATTTTTCTTGAGTAGGCTATGAAAGACTTCGCTTATGGAATAGAGTTTATTGGCGACGAAATCACATACGATATTAGCCCCACAAAATAAGTGGTAGTATGTAAGTTCTCAGCATCACGGGATAACGTTAGGGATGCACACATGGCTAGCAGCAGTCTTAAATTCCTTCCACAAGATAGTAATACACACACCTTCTGATTTAGGGACTGCACGTCGAGAACATTGTCTGATATCATGTCATCAGTGTCATCCATATTAACCATATGGAGATGGTAAAGAAGTGTGCTCCCAACTGATGGAGGAAGCTCTCCTTTGTTCTTTATCACAGGACATGAGATTGGTGGTCCGCTCACACAAGTATTCCGTGCTGGTCTTTGTCCAGGTGGGCAACACACCACAGGCAACAGCGAACGAGTTATTGCTCTGGCAGATTCCTCTCTGTCTTACGTCATTCATGTTTCCTTTACTCACCACAGTCAACCAGGGACCATACGTGACTTCCTCGCCACTCGAGTGTATACTCACGCTGAGGAACAATACAAAAGCTTCAGGAGAAAAATCAGGAATTTAACATTGCTGACTGTGACGCATTCACAGGCCGCCCAGGGTCGAGCGCATAGGTTCGAAACCTTGTTATGGCAGTCGGTCCACAGTCAACCCAGCTGTTCATCCACTTTTAGAGGTAGTCGATAAAATGGGTACCTGGCTCAGGCTAAAGTATATATATATATATATATATATATATATATATATATATATATATATATATATATATATATATATTATAATATAAGTGTACTGACGTAATGTGTACCTTTATGTATGGCAAATGTTGGACAGGTGAACTGGAAATCTTCAGTGCCTTCATTGTGGTAGTTATCTCATGGACATGAAGGATCTTGAGATAAGTTAGAGTCGATGTTTTCAGTGTAGAAGGGATGGATAATATCCAAACTCAGACGAGAATGTGTTATAAGTACAAGTCTCGGAAGTGTAGCTTCAGATGGGTGGGTATATGACTGGTGGCGAGGTGCTTTAGACCTGAGTTGAAAGGGGGACTGTTTAGTACTTGTCGGGTAATTTTGATATGTATATGCTTCCCTCATTGTGTTTGTTGGGGTTAGGGAGGGTCTATATGTGTATGCGTTGTTGAAATGTGAAGCAGGAGTAAGCTTCTCATTTCTAGTTTGGACAGTGTGGTTAATTATGGAGTGGTTCGGTTTTGTAAGTGGTCACTGAGAACTGAGTGCCGAGCGTACTGAGGTGAGATGTACTGGGAGAGGTTATGTTTCGCCGTGTAGATTACGAGTGCTGGTGTGGCTGCTTAGCAACCATTGATTGATCTGATTGTTTTATGTGGTTTGCAGCTTCGTCTTGTCTGCTTGTCACAGGGGGATGTGACTGTTTGAAAGTCACTGATATAGTCGAAGATATACTAGTCATATTTTCAATGTTTTTCATGTCTTAGGCTATACCTACATCAAGGCTATACCTACATTACGTATATATGTATACTTATATGTGTGTATACCTTCTTTATTCTCATTCTGTACCATACCAGTATCATCAGTGATGATTTCATTTTCTTTGTCTGAGGTAAGGGTTCTGTGGGTTTCAAGGCATACATGGGCTCTCCCTTCCCCAACCAGTGTTAACTCACGCTCTACCGCCTGTGCTTGCTTGTGCTTATTTCCGGCTACGTTCCTTTCACCCACACTAGAATAGATGTCGTTTCTGTATGCATGTATTGTAATCACCAGCATCAGGCACATTTCCATATGAACCCGTGAGCTTCACAGCACATCCTGTAATGCATGTTACGTGTATATGATGTTCACTAAACCTATTCCAGCTCATCTTTAACATATACACTATATATATATATATATATATATATATATATATATATATATATATATATATATATATATATATATCCATTATATGACTTGTTTTCGCTCTCATTTGTCATGTTTGTGCTGTCATCAAGGTTATAGCGTTGCGCCCTCCTACAAACCCTGGTAATCTGCATATGCATATCCCTTTGTGACGTAGCTTTCTATTATACTAACGCCATCGGTGCTGTTCCTTCCTTTGCTGAAAGAGAGGAGGGCGCTCCACGAGGTCTGTGGGTCCACTCCGACACACCTGTCTCCCTCCCTCCTACGTCGATGTATCGTGCGCTCTATTCTAGCCTCCACCTGCCTCTAGCCATGTCACTTTCACCTGCGCTGTCATTGAAATGCTTCTCCTATGTCTGTTGAGACGAATAAGGTTTTTAAAACTGAAAAGGAAAGGTTAGATAATATCATTAAAGAGAGAGTAGTCGGAGCAGCTGTAGTAAGCAAGTTGTGGATAGGTTTGACAAGGGGGTAAGCTTATAGCATGCACGACATTCATTGTTGACACTCAGACGTTTGTCCACGTCTGTAGTCTTTCTGTTTACACTTGTCCTCTTCATTGTGCCCATCTGTTTGCGTGCCCATCTGTTGTCGCATTCAGGAATCGTATTTTCTCGTTGATTCTCAGCACTCAAGGAAAGGTCAACATAGTCTTAAGCTTTTTAGCTCTTTGTAGACATTTTCATTCGTTCCTCATCTCTTACGATGGCCGTAAATTTCAACATAAAAAATATCAAGGGTTTGAATATTTTCGTTCAGTTGTACCTTGTTCTTTTGGTCACATATGTGAAAGCTGGCAGAAGTTGGACTCGAAGGTTTACCCATTAACACCCTTTCTGTCTGATAGAAAAATATTTTGTTTGGACTTCTCAGTGGGAGACTCTGTAGTATAAGTATATACACGTTGTTTAGAGACTACTTGTGGTATTTTAGATGCAAGAAGGGAAGGAGTGTCTTGCCCTCAGAGACAATGTCCAAGACAATGCGGATGATACAAACGGTTCCGTCTTTTGGCGTTGGTAAACAGGCTGTCATCGTCCAGCAATGCTATCAGCCTAGTGGGCTTGGTACAGTGTAACATGTCAGTGAATTCTTAAGGTGAACCGTGTTTATGTTTTAGCTTATCTCGTAGGCTGGTTTTGTCTGAGATATCATGTAGGTCTTATTGGGGATGTTGTGGCTTGTGGATCATTATCGTAGATGTGATCCATTGTATAGTCTCTAATCGATTGGATAATCTCCTGTTGTAGGTGTTAAGCGCACTTGGAATTTGCTAATGATGATACACACACACACACGAAGTCATATTTCTGATTTTCTTCATCTGTTTCCTTCAATCTGATCACGCGTGGCAGATTAGAATTTGTAAAGCACATGGAGGAGAAAGACAGACAACAATGAAGTCACTGAGCTTGTTAAGGTAGTCTTCCTGGTTCAGAAGGGAGATGAATGTTGGGGTTTTGTCTGTTCTCCTCATTATCACCAGCGGTGTGTTCCGCATGCGTTTGGCTGCTTGTCTTAGTTTAGAGTTACTTTAGTGCTTCCCGTCTAGCTGCGCCACTCGAAACCTTCCGCCCGAAGTAAGGTCTTCACGTCTGGGTTCTTGGTTATCCTTCTGCTCTCATCTGGGCTTTGAATGGCATGTCGTATAGCTTCTCTACGTCAGTCTTTTTTTTTTTTTCCCCCTCTTCTCTGTCGTATTCAGTCTGCCTGTAGCAGTTCGCCCTGAAATTCAGGATTTCATTCTGTAGCAGTTCGCCCTGAGAAATTCAGGATTTCATTCTGTTACTTTCTTAACGTACGTCGCGATCAGTTACGGTAAGTCGTCCTTCTCTTCGCGCAGAACGAAAAGTCCATTTTACAACTCAATTAGTATCTCGGTGATATCTAGAACGTCTGACTGCGTGCAATCACAGCAGGACGCCGTCACACCGTGCTCACACACACACACACACACACACACACACACACACACACACACATGTACGCAAAAATTTCCCATCAAAGCAAACAAGCCCCGCCACATCCAGTGGTGGGAAACACAAAAGGATTCAGGCATTGCACCAACATCAACTGACTACAAATCCTAAGAGATCATTTACATAAGAGAAACTTAACTCTCTCTCTCTCTCTCTCTCTCTCTCTCTCTCTCTCTCTCTCTCTCTCTCTCTCTCTCTCTCTCTCTCTCTCTCAGCGTACAAAGCACAGGGCCACTGAGGACACTAAATTTATTCAGCAACAGCTACTTCGTTGCCAAGCGTCCCCCAAAACTTCTCACGGTACCTCCCCTATCCCCCCTCCGCCGGCAGACGTCCCACCGCCAACGAGAGACAAGGAACACTAAGGGTTGGGGAGGGCTGGTAAAGGACCACACAGGAGAGTAGGAGGTAATATACCACCACCACTCCCGGTCACTCACGACACTGGACCCCAGGTTGTCCAGATCACCACTGCCTGGGACTACCCGTCTTGTGTGTGGACGACCGTCAAACATCGACTAGCCAATGCAGTCGTCAACCACCTCCCGAAAATGCGATGTAGTCGTCGTGTTACGTCGGAGGTCTTTCGGAAATGCGTGTGACTCTTTGTGTCCAGTGTGTGTATATGATTCATGACGTGCTTAAACGAATCGTAAAGACGAATTGGAAAATTGAAGAGAAAGAAAGGAGAATTTATTATTTTTGTGACAATAGATTGAATCGTCAATAAACTGTAATCAAAACAGATATTTTGACCGTTTATATATATATATATATATATATATATATATATATATATATATATATATATATATATATATGTATATAGTGAAATCGGACCTCAGTAGAGTTCTTATAATTTTGTTTAACATGTAATTTTTCTATACATGTGGCACGACATGCTTCGCGGAGACAGTCCACCTCATCAGGTGCCATGTCTACACGAATCATGTGCATCATGTACAGAAAAATTATATGTCAAATGAAATTGTATGAACTCCTACTGAAGTGCG
>NC_092231.1:12345696-12390696 GCF_036320965.1 Panulirus ornatus
GTCGCTGGACTCCACTAGGCTATAGACTAGATCTAAACTATGCTGTAGATAGGCTGGACTAGGCTGTAGATAAGCTGGGCTAGGCTGTAGATAGGCTGGGCTAGACTGTAGATAGGTTGAACTAGGCTGTAGATAGGCTATACGTAGCATCGGATGTAGATAGGCTGAAGGCTGTCCTGTAGATAGGCTGGAAACTTGAACTGTCTTCTCGTGTCGTTGCCAGGGTGTTGGTATTGTCGTAGTCACCAAGCAACTGGTGATTTTTTCGCGTACCTTTTTTGTGTAGTTTGTAATTTTGACAATGATGTAAATCTTATATAAGCTTTAATTCTTGTCCATGAAACGTATTTCTTATTTCTCTTCTGGGTGTGTCTGGAAGCCTCCCTCTGCCCTGCTCTCCAGTATATATATATACTTGCAATCCCTCCTTGTACTTAAGAGATTCATTATCACTGTCGTAACTTGAATTACTAGAATATTTTTTCTTGACTTGCAGTTTTCTGTCATTTGATATTCAAAAATCTATTCATTTGTACTTGCTTTCAAAATCCTACTGACTTTGCGTCTCCCTGTTTGCTTATTTCTTTTGTTTCTCTCCATTATTCTAGTTGCTGTCTCTCTCTCTCTCTCTCTCTCTCTCTCTCTCTCTCTCTCTCTCTCTCTCTCTCTCTCTCTCTCTCTCTCTCTCTCTCTCTCTGCTCTAACTAATGCAATTAACTTTTGTATTTTTGGTTTTTGAAATAAATCTTTCTAGACAGTGAGGTTATAAAGGGTTCCTCCGAAGGTCAATAAATTTCGCTGATACATATCGGTGATGTATTTGATACTCATTTACTATTTGATAGTTAATTATAATCATTAACGTACATGAGGCACCAGCCTCTGAAAATCGTAAATCACCTCCCGGAAAACGGACATATCAGACAATGTTTTAATAGCACTTTTATTAGTATTCCATTGGGCCGTAACGCTGTCTAACTTAATTTCATTCTGAGCTTATTCTCTAGACAGCGTTACAATAGGTCATAAATCCTTCAAATCATTATCAGCCGAATCAGTGAACATAAATTTGCGCGGTTGCCCAAAATGCGTAAAGATAATGGAATGTGTTACCCTTCATCGCTATGACTTACCTACCACTGTGAGTGTGTTTTTATATCTTCTGTTCGTCAGTAATCGATTTGAAAATGAAGTATAAAGGCTTATGTAATGATATTCCCCAAATCCTTTAATTTCCATGCTTTATCTTCTGCGTGTATCAGGTGTGTTTAGAAACGTGTGTATTAGGGATTCTACACATAAGGATATTCTAGATATATATATCTAACCCATAACATCTTTGGCACGTTATAAAAGCGCGTTTCAGGGCTCTACCGCACTGCCTCCTGCTTACCCGTGAGTAGGTATATAAATTTCGTCGGAAATTACTTGCGAGGCGGTGATACATGCGTTGACGGGGGTTAGTAGGCATGAGTAGATATGCCGAGACTGTCATTCTGTCATGTTCCATCGATAGAATAGGGAGCAGCAGCTGCGACTTTCCTGCTACTGCTAACTGCTACTTTATCAGCCACGATGATGCAGGCAACACGGGAACTCGCCTCTTGGCGATGCTATTACGTCCTTAGTTAACACAGCATATCGCCTGCTACTGCTCCTCTGTTAGTTATGACATTAACCTGGTGGTGTTGTTGTCGACTATGTGCCATGCAACATCCTGTTGTTGCCGTGTCCACGATACCAGTTGCAAGATAAGCAGTAATGTTGCCTCCCTCTGGCGTGTAGATGGCGACAGGATAAGGCAGAAAATTCCAATAACTTCCTCTCCTTCTACTGGGTTTCGGAGGGAGGAGAGCAAAGTAACACGTCACACTGGCTCCTGTCGCTACTGTTCCTTGTGTCGCCGGCAGCATCGCCGGCACACGGTACCTCTTGATGTATATCGTTGTATCGCTCAAGCCTCTACTACACGTTCGGTGTCAAGATTGGTAACCCGAAGCTAATTTCTGCTCCCTGGTGGTGGTATTGTCGGCCGTGGTGGGAGAGGTCGCCGCCGTAAGCTATCACTTCATCGGAAACGACAGAATGGACAGTATCTCCCGCTGTCCATCTGCTGTTGTTAGCGGGCGGGACAGGCAGGAACCCAGCGCTGCATCACTTGCTGTGCTACTGGTGCCGCCGCTGAGTCGGTGTCGGCTGCTCGACAGACTGCTGCTGCTGTTGCTGCTGCGTCTGTGTAGTGTTAGTAGCTTCTTTTGCTGTTGTTACTGTTATCGGCGTCGGCAGCAGGACATCACATGACGTTTTGTTGCTGTTGAGCTGTAGACACAGGGTTAGATAGGAAGGCGCAGCGCTTCACGTCGGGACGAAGCAGACTAAAATTTAGTCCCTTGCGGGTCTGTATGACAATCTTATTTTTTCCTACTCTTGCGAACCACCAGTCATCAGATACCTGAACCCTCCCGTCACAGGACTCCTGGGAGAAACATCTTCGTTAGCGTCTCCTGGCCACATGTTCCAGACTTACGACTTGGAAGATCGTGTGTCGATCCTCACACTGTGATGAGCGAGGGAGAAAAACCCACTTAAGTACATACACATGTCCACACGTATATTCCACAATTGTATTCATCAGACTCAAGTGGCAACCTCTCATCGAATGTGAGTAACACAGGAGGAATTAAGCAAAAATGAAAATATTTGTGCTGAAGATGATTTTCTCAATTGGTGATGGATTAGTGAAGAATGGAAAGGATGATGAACGTAAGGATCGAAAACAGAGGAGAAAAGTACAGACAACAAGACAAGAGACTGAAGATTGAAGAGGGGGAGGTTCTAGCCTTTCTGGCAAGGGAAAATATGAAGTTCTTGTTGTGGACATTTTAGTTAGTACATTATAGATAGCAGTAGATGAAATCTGACTAGTAACCCCTCTTGTGTACAGTCCTTCACGAAGAACAGAGCAGAGCAATGTGGTAGGAATTGTGAAAGGACAATTGGAATGATACAAAGAGCAGCAAGGGTAGACCTGCAGAGCAGTGGTAAAGTTTTCATTTCAGAGAACTTCAGCGAACAAGAAATAAGCAGGGATATCACTCAGGGGTGATAGGAAATAAACGGGGTTGATTTACATCCACTCAGGGGTGACAACACGCTCAAAAACGTTTGCAGGAAAGCGTTTTATACGAACATGCAAGTCACGAGAGTTAGAAGTGCGGATGTATACTGCCGAACTGGATAAACTCACGTGTACAGTAGCCTCGAAACGGAAGATATTATTACCTTTGGACCTCTGCTTGGAATATAGTGATCAACAAGTAACTTCCAGTATCTGGAGAAACTTTGAAGAAGAAAATTTTGAAGCTTTAAACACCTTTTTCAAGGAAACAGATTTGGAGGCCGAATTCCGGAGCCTGGATGTAGAACAATGATACATAAAGTGTGGCGTAGTCTGTAACATAGGCTTAGAGAAGTATATACCATTGGTGAGGTACAGTGAGTGAAGGATGGAAGAAAATGGAGGAATGACTCATGACGAAATGTGATTAATCTTGATATGAATTATGTATACAGAATATTGGATTCAGAGTCCACATTTTAAGAGTTTATTTTCACGAGTAAAAGAAAAAAACTCAGACCCATCACAAAGGATTTAAGCTTTTTTAATAGATACATAAAGGACAGAGATCACTGTATATCTGGATCATGGGAGAGAAACACGTAAGACATTAAAGATACAGAGTTGGTAAATCAAAACAACACCCAAAAATGTGTTCATGAAATCGTAGGGGACAAAATAATCATCAGATTAAGGAGCTGAGAACGGAGACTTACTCACTTATACTATTTTTACATCAGGTTAGATTATATTGATAATATCATCAGATTGTTTAAACGAGTGTAAGAAAATAGGGCTAAGAAAATGACACCACACGATTGCATAATATGATGTAGTACGCTCCCAAAAGATGCTCCCTGCTCAGTTCTAAGAAGGGAAGGGAAAAAAATGAGTAACAAACAACTCGGCGACGTTTCCACAAGAGTCGCGAACACGACGCCGCCATAAAGCACTTTTAACAGGTGCTAATTTATCCTCCGGGGAGCAAAAAGTGATGTGGTGGGTGGCTCGACGGCGTCTTGTGAAATATAGGTTCCCTCCCTCAGGAGGTTGGTCCCGATGTTCTTATATCTTCGTCGGACACAAACCACCTCACCCCCCCCAACACCAACCCTCTCACCAGACCCACCCTCAGCGCTCAGTCCTGCATTGGTTCCTCCGAATCATCAGAAGTATTCAGCGTCGTGCGCTTATGCCATAGTCTTACCAATGGTGTCCTTATGCAACCGTTAGTGCCTGAGGGGACCGTAAGTATCCCGTAAACTTATGCATTGCTTCACCCCTCTCTTCCTCCTCCTCCTCCTCACCTACGGTTTCAGACTGCATGACCTTCGGACTTCGCAAGATTAAAAAGATATTGAGACATGGAACATAAAGGAGATGAACAATGGCTGAGGAGCCAGATAAAGTACCGTAATATAATCCGGCACCACAACAGTTATAAGGTGCTGGACCGTGATGATGGCCTCTTTTTTTTCACTCCTTCTCTCCTTAAAGAGTTGTGGACCAGAGTGTGATGTTTGGGGGATAGCAAATGATATTGGGGTTGAAAAATGTAAGAGAGGTTCATGGGTACTGGAGAAAACGTAGGGTTAATACAAGGATGAAAAGAAGTTGTAAGAAAAGTGGAGAAGTGATAAATGATATGCAACACATTGTAATACTGGTGGATGAAGAAGAAATCACTAAGTGGGTTGGCCGAAATGAGAACAAATGGAATGTAAACAATATGGATGTGATATATATGAAAAAGGACATTGGATTAAAAGGAAAATATTTTTACTAACCAAAAAAAGTAAAATCAAAATAGAGAATACTGCAGGGAAAGCAAAGAGAAGGTAAGAGAATCGTACAAGTTGATCGGGAAATGTTAGCCAAGATAAAGAAATAAAATTAAGAATACATGATGAAGAGGTTCCCTTGAAATTAAGAAATAACATGATAGGTTTATAATGAAGAAATGGGATGAGATGAGTTAGAAAACAGATGATATGGGGACTTGGAAGGGAACACGGAGGTGTGTTTGAAGTAGAGAGATAAGATTTGACTTTAATGAGGGTAAGAGGAAGTTAAGAAGTGGTTACACTACAATGTACAAGGGACAGTAACTACAAATGATGTATTATCGCTCCCTCGGTAGGCGCAGTGCTCAGAGCTACGTTCGTGTCTTGACTTACATGTTAATGATCATCAATTCTTTTATCATTATAATGGCACTATTGTGTAAATACGTGTCAGAATTCCATGAATATGCCATGGAGATTCCTGGAGTGGCCCAGAGTGATGGTGGTGCGTGGGTGGGTAAGTGGGTGACGAAATGTTAGCGGTTGGGATGGGGATGGGGAATTGAGTAAGGGAGATCCAGTTCCAAGTTTTCCCAGGAATAGATGCCAAACACTGTGTGTGTGTGTGTTTGTGTGTGTGTGTGTGTGTGTGTGTGTGTGTGTGTGTGTGTAATTCCCTGACTAGTGGTTCCCCGTCTTAAAGAGATATAAGCAGAGTTAAGAGTTAAGAGAGCCACTAAGGGGATTCCTGGACAATGAATAAGATATCATGAAAGCCGACGAAATGACGTCAAATTCTTTTGACCAGTAAAAGAGAAGATTGATTTGTGACATATTTCAAGTATTCAAAATTATCAAAGGCCTCGATAATCTTGATCGAAAAGGTAATCCCACACATACGCCGATCTGATTTCACTCGTCGTCATGGATACAAAGTCGTGCGCAAATGTCATACTTCGAGACGCAATTTTTTTTTCTTCAACAGGATCGAATACACATGGTATACTGTACTTGTATAAGAGGTTGTAAACAGGATTCTTGCTAATCCAAAGTTTCAAAAGAATACAGGCATTTCTCCAAATGTCATTTTTCTTGTTTGTTTGTATTTTCCTTTCCCCCGCGTGAAGCTTTATGTTTTTGACCTTTTCTATGTACACGCAAATCCTCGAAAAGACCCAGTGGTCTGTTGCTGTTTGCTTGTCTTTGCATTTTATTAGCGAGGGAGGGCAGTGAGCATGAGTGAAACAGGAGTGGGAAGGATATAGGGGTCACGACTGAAATAATTGCTATGGAGAACTCCCGTCAGATGCAGTGAAAATGATACGAACACCTCTTATGGATGATCATAAGGAACTCCTAATAGGGACTTAATTACATAGGCCATAATAAGCAACTGCGGCCTTCAAGTGGTGTACAGTTACGTTGGGCCGAACTGGATGGTGGAGAAGATGGGTATACAGTTCACTGGGAGATAAGGAGGAGGGTAATCATGTAGCGTAAATAAGGTTGAAGGGAAGGTCCCTTAGCTCGTCCCTCTCCATTACGAGAACAACAGCTACGTACTTCCCTCTTGCTTCAGACCCGACCCACGTCATACCACCTCCCCAATGTGATTAAAGGCTGTGTGACACCCCGTGTTGTCACGTATGTTAACCTTACTTCAGACCTGTTTCATAATACAAACACACGGTGTATCTCAGGCTAACACACACACACACACACACACACACACACACACACACACACACACACACACACACACACACACATTTCAACACGTGACTGCAACAGAATAAGCTGACCTAACCGCCAGGCCTGACGACTACACAAGACGTTGTCCTACGAGTTTGTTTAGACAAACGTAAATGTCGTGGGATTTTACACCCACCGTGTATCTTGCCAGACCTCCTAGAATTTAGACAGAGACGCATATGATGTGTGAGTGATACGCAGGCCGTGGGGGGAAGAGACTGGTAGCGCGCAACCTCCTATCACTGCAGGAGTCCTGTTGACTGTGACACTGTTATTCTACGGGATATTAACATAGCCACCACATTCCCTTGACACCCAGCTTTCATTTACCTTTCAAATATACGAATCTGCTTCAGGGTAGTCCATTTTGAATTTGCCTCCTTAGTTGAAGCTGTAAGTGTAATTATTGAATATATATATATCTTTTTTTTTTGTTGAAATACGATGCATCACTTTCCTCTTATTGAGAATTATTGCTCTCTACTTGATTTCAGTTACGCATCTCACACCGACGTAGATTTACAGTAAATCTTTGTAATGATTATATAGCTAATACTAATGATAAATGCTAATATTCAAATTGACCACTCATAAACCCACCTTATTGCAAATGGAATCCGGTGATACCTGTATATATATATATATATATATATATATATATATATATATATATATATATATATATATATATATATATATATAATATGTGTGTGTGTGTGTGTGAAGAGAGACTAACTGAGATGTACATATGTCAGAAGCGGAGAGAACAAGGAGGAGGAGAAGATCGAAGATTAGATGGAAGGATGGAGTGAAAGATGCCTTGAGTTATCGGTGTCTGAACATACAGGTGGATGAGGGATGTGCAAGGTGTAGAGCGAAATGGAATGATGTGATATTTTCATCTTGTGTCTCCCCTGATGATGTGATTGTTACACGAAAGTGCACTTGGGAAATTATCGTGTTTCATTTTCCCCGTGGACTCATAGGAATGTACTTGATCAGGCTGAAAATTGTGATCCTTTCCAATATATATATATATATATATATATATATGTATATTAATCTTAATCATTAGATCAAAGATACGATCCCCTTCAGAAGCGAAAACAAAAGTATGTTTTGTATCTAGTGTCAAATTGGGTAACTGTAATCTAAACTCATCATAAGATAACCAAGCTTGCCCTTAACTACAGCCTGGGGATATCATGTCGATATTCTGCATCCTAAATCCTATCAGTAAGGCGTAGGATATCTTTATAAAGCAATCGAGTGCCGGAGTCTAAATATCGGTCTGCATCCTGCAGCCAAATCTCCAGTACCCATTTCTTTTTTTTTCTTTTTTTTTTTTTGTGTGTGTGTGTGTGTGTAAGCCTTGTGCTTAGACGAAGTTAACAGACGATTGTGAGCGATATCAATAACATATGCTTCAATAAATACCGGGCTTTATCTCCTGGCGTTGCCGGTGTGCAGTGCCTTTAGGACAGCTGGTCAAAGATCAGATGCTTCAGGTACTGTAGCTTGTCACATATTTCCCGCGGGAGAATCTGATAACAGGATCAGATGACCACAAGTACCTATAAAATCCAGCTGTAGCTTTATAAAGCAGAGGGAAATACAAATTACGTCTGAATAAGTTGGAATTATCCCCTTGCCAAGCGTGGGGGGCTTAAGACGTTTGGATGTACCATGACAGTCTATGGGGGGTTGGGGAGGGGTTCTCCTCTCTCTCTCTCTCTCTCTCTCTCTCTCTCTCTCTCTCTCACACACACACACACACACACACACACACACAGAAGGTCTTAACTGGATGCCTTGTCGTCTACCAAGACCAAAGACTTGATGTTAGTTGATGAAACCTTTAGATTAACTTTCCTCCTGTGTCAAGTTGAAGTCTCTCTTGCGCACATGGACAGCACCAGTGAAGTGATTACTAGAAAAGAACTGGAAGTAGAGATGGCCAGCTGTTTGTTAGAGTGATTTCTTGTCACTAAATCAGGAAGCTTAAGAGTAGAATGTACCATGTTTCCCACTCTTGTGTGTATCACATAATCCCTTCCTTCTCCCCCGCGCTGAGGGTCGTCTCAAGCTTTGTAGACGTGATGTCTTATTTGATGACGAACTATGACGTTTTATCAAAGAGAAATCAAACTCTAGTTTGTGGGATTAGAACCATGTGAGACAGTGTGACTCACAATCATCATAATGTAAAAGCGTTTCGTTATACCGTTTCCACAGAACTAGAAGTAAACCAAGGCGATCTGTCTCCCCCGTCCACATGCCCATCACTTAGTCTGAAGCACTTCCCAAAGGCTTTGCTGGCTGACACGAGAGGAGAGAGAGAGAGAGAGAGAGAGAGAGAGAGAGAGAGAGAGAGAGAGAGAGAGAGAGAGAGAGAGAGAGAGGAACATCATCAGAAGCGTAGGAGGTCACATTATCCAAATGATCAGAGATGTACGTAGGTGCTGACACAGCATGAGATTATCAGTGGGTCACGAGGGCGTGCGTGAACTGACACGTTTAATGTGATGAAGGAGAGTGTGACACTCTGAAGGTGATGCAGTTGTGCTGTGCAGCAATAACGAGGGTTTTTCAACCCCAATATCAGACTGCACACTTAAGAGCTCGGCCATCAGCGATAAGACTCAACGAAAAGGGATATTGATGGAAGATAGAAAAATATAATCATCACTGTATAAGGTGGGAAAGATAATGCTATTCATATATAAAGAAAAAAGATTGCTTTAGAGGAAATGATAGAAATATTAGCAGAAAGTCAGTGAAGTATTTTGACGAGAGGAGAGAGCAAGTGCTGCTGCATAGACCAGCAGCTACCGGTTTGGTGAGTCACTCACTATTTAACGTGTCTTTCCTCCGATTAACATTTGACACCTGATGTCTCCTGTAAAGTCTCACTTTCGCATGGTAGAATAATGGAATATCTTACGATTATGGCTCGACATGGCCATGATATATGTATATGTGTGTGTGTGTGTGTGTGTGAGTGTATTACCGGACCTCGCCTGCTCGAGGTTAGACAATGATTAAAAATACACCTAAGGCGAGGATAGATCATCGGGCGTTCAGTCTCGTGAAAGAAATTCTCACTCTTAAGTAGTCTGCATTACCAGGTTACTGGAAGCAGCGCAGCTTTGGGCTGCAGGAACATTTAGAAAGATCTTGGATAACACTCATGTATATATATATATATATATATATATATATATATATATATATATATATATATATATATATATATATATATATATATTTTTTTTTTTTTTTTTTTTTATACTTTGTCGCTGTCTCCCGCGTTTGCGAGGTAGCGCAAGGAAACAGACGAAAGAAATGGCCCAACCCCCCCCCCCATACACATGTATATACATACGTCCACACACGCAAATATACATACCTACACAGCTTTCCATGGTTTACCCCAGACGCTTCACATGCCTTGATTCAATCCACTGACAGCACGTCAACCCCGGTATACCACATCGCTCCAATTCACTCTATTCCTTGCCCTCCTTTCACCCTCCTGCATGTTCAGGCCCCGATCACACAAAATCTTTTTCACTCCATCTTTCCACCTCCAATTTGGTCTCCCTCTTCTCCTCGTTCCCTCCACCTCCGACACATATATCCTCTTGGTCAATCTTTCCTCACTCATTCTCTCCATGTGCCCAAACCACTTCAGAACACCTTCTTCTGCTCTCTCAACCACGCTCTTTTTATTTCCACACATCTCTCTTACCCTTACGTTACTCACTCGATCAAACCACCTCACACCACACATTGTCCTCAAACATCTCATTTCCAGCACATCCATCCTCCTGCGCACAACTCTATCCATAGCCCACGCCTCGCAACCATACAACATTGTTGGAACCACTATTCCTTCAAACATACCCATTTTTGCTTTCCGAGATAATGTTCTCGACTTCCACACATTCTTCAAGGCCCCCAGAATTTTCGCCCCCTCCCCCACCCTATGATCCACTTCCGCTTCCATGGTTCCATCCGCTGCCAGATCCACTCCCAGATATCTAAAACACTTCACTTGCTCCAGTTTTTCTCCATTCAAACTCACCTCCCAATTGACTTGACCCTCAACCCTACTGTACGTAATAACCTTGCTCTTATTCACATTTACTCTTAACTTTCTTCTTCCACACACTTTACCAAACTCAGTCACCAGCTTCTGCAGTTTCTCACATGAATCAGCCACCAGCGCTGTATCATCAGCGAACAACAACTGACTCACTTCCCAAGCTCTCTCATCCGGGGCTAATGAGTGTTTGTAGAGCTAGTGTACCTTAAAACACATTTAATCAATAAAACATCTTTTCCAGCAAACAAGTAAGTCGCTGATATACTTAACACACAACGAATCTTAGTTACACACTTGATACGGTTGTCATGGCAGGCTCTGTGATCATGAACAATACATTACACATATAGTCGAGCGCTTGTATAAGCGTTGGCGATCCCACTGGAGAAAAAATTGGTGATTCTTTTCTGAGATCTGAATGTATGAGGAGCCTTTACAATAATACTTACATTTCGGGTTTCGGCTTCAAACCTGATTATCATTGTGGGATTTATATTCACTTTCTTCTTCTGGTTTATTTCAATGTTACTCATACTTCCGCTGTTTCCATATTGGTTTAATAGTGTCGTAGTTTATTTTGGTCGTGTTGTGTCATTACGGCGTTACTTAAACCTCCCTTATTTCATGTCTGTTTATTGTAATATCACTTTAACCTCACCTCCTATCTTTTGGTTTATTATGGTGTCACTTAAGCCTCCCTTATTTTCAGCCTGGTTTATTACTTTGCCATTTTAACCTCCCTTGTTTTCGTCTATCACCATGTCAATTAAACCTTCCTTATTTTCATGTTATGTATCGCAGTGTCATTTTCACCTCCCTTATTTTCTTATTGGGTGATTACTGTGTTACGTGATGAACCTCCCTTATTTTCATGTTGGGTTATTACGGTGATACACATCTTCCATCATCGTGCTGAGCCAGTATTGTTACTTATGCTGTCCTCATTTCCATTATGATATGCCACGGCGTCACTTAACCCCCCAATGTAATATCAATTAACCCTTCTTTGTTCTCCATATAACATACCGAACAGCGTGGAATTTCTGGAAGGAAGTTCAGCTGGGCCAAACTGAAGGAGAGAGAGAGAGAGAGAGAGAGAGAGAGAGAGAGAGAGAGAGAGAGAGAGAGAGGTATGGGGGGGGGGGTGGAGGGAGATATGACGCCGTAGTAGGTGTGACACAAAACAGGGATCCATATGGCAGGGATGGCTGTGTGCTTAACATGCGCTGGAGAGACGTAGGGGAGTTGCGGTATGGTAGGGTATGGGAGGTGAGGCTATAGGGGAGAGTATGGCTTATATGGGGAGCGCAGCACGGTTCGTGTGATGCAAAGGGTCCAAAGAAAAAAGAATTTCTAGGCCCGTGTGATGATTTACTATTAGGGGAACTGTTACGAGGCAGAATACGTGTGTATGTGTTGGAATCATCCTTGTGCTTTGAGTGTTAGGGGTATATGATGCTTAACCAATCGATGGCTGGCGTATCTACGCGAGAGAGAGAGAGAGAGAGAGAGAGAGAGAGAGAGAGAGAGAGAGAGAGAGAGAGAGAGAGTAGGCAATAGGGGAGTTTGTCTCCAAGGGCGGGGGAGAGAGAGAGAGAGAGAGAGAGAGAGAGAGAGAGAGAGAGAGAGAGAGAGAGAGAGAGAGAGAGAGTGGTTGTCAGGAAGGGGCGAGGCACAAGGAAGGGGCTGTGTACGAGAGAGAAGACACATGGAGCCGCACGGAACGTCGTATATGGTGAGGGAGTAGTCATTAAAGATAGACGAGTACAGGGAATATATATAAGATGCCTTAAAAAGAATATGGAGGGGAGGGACTGCAAGATTCTCCCTCCCCTCCCCCGATATCAAGAAGATTTATAGGTGAAAAAAAAATGTTATTGTAAGAGAGAGAAAGAGAGTGGAATGGACGAATCAGATGACTGTAGTAGGAATTAATGTATTTCAAAAGGGATGCGTGGAAAGAATGAATGTGTAGATGGAAGACGATGACAATCATAGAGTGGCGTGGTGTGTGAGACAATGTGATGATGCAAAGGTAAAAGGCACATGTGAATGTCGTAATGTGAGTGGACGCGATGAACTGCGACTTACCGTACATTACAGGTTGATGTGGTAATAACGAACAAGCAGTTCTTCATAGTCATTGGTGATAATTGTGATCATCTATTAAAATGCAAGGAGTACAGAAGTACATAATACCATTCTCGAAAGTATTTTCGTAAGTAAGTCTCATGAATGTTACAAATCAATCCCATAGAAGAATAGCTTTATCATTATCATAAACAATTCACTCTCAACACTCTTGGTCTCAGGATCTGTTAACGTGCTATTATAGTGTGGAAAACTAAAACAGATGTAAATTATTATGACGATAATACGAAGTCTTTTTTTTCCGGCCCTGAATTATCAAGGGACAAATCCTGTGCCAATTAGCATAAAAAGAAGAGTATAAATCAGAAAAAAAGTTCCTCCCAAAACCTTACAGTAAAAAAACACAACGTTTATCTACGAAAGCGGACCCGAGTATCGGTGATTATTCGTTCATCAGCGTCATTTAAATTCAAATTAGAATTATGAATCAGAATTTTCTGACCCTGACTGAGTCAGTCCTTTTCATACTACGCCGAACCTGAAGGTTAGAAAACGTCAGGTGAGAGGTGGCGGTGTCGGTCGGGGTCACTGGCGAACGAACCTTCACCTACTTGTCGGTGTGGGTTGAGGAAGTGCTTTATAATGCAGATCTCCGAGACGATCAGCAGTATAAGGGGCGTCCGGCCTGACGCGGCCTTTAACAGAGGGGAAGGGATGAGACAGGGAGTGTAGTAGTTGGTCGCCTTAAGGGAGGTGGACAGGGGAAGAAGAAGAAGGGAGCCCACCCCACCTCCTCCCTCCTCACCTTTTATCTTCTTGCTTAACGTATCTTAACTCGTTTGGCCTTTTTTTTTCCCTCTCTGCCTTTCTTTCTTATCTTTTCAAGTTAAAGTTACTTTCTAAGACTTCGCGAGAGAGAGTTATTTACTTCTGCCGTGCGCCCCCCTGCACCAGATTTAGGAATCATAAAGTATTCGTCAGATCAGAGATAATGGTCCATTAATTCGATGTCGATGACTGATAAGAGAGGGAGATGTGTGCAACGCGACCCATATACTATGGCCGTGGATGGAAGCGCCTGATCAAGTACACGTGTGAGTCTACGTTGATATTACCTCGTAAGTATGGTGGGGAAAGATTCTTCTATGATAATCCTAATCAACAGTACTAGATGAGCGATCCACGAGCAGGAGAACAATGAAATCGATTTCAAAAACCGTAGGGGGGCTTAATAGCAGCAACCAGTCTTTCGTCCATGTTGTTATATCATATTTGATATTTCAGTCGCAGGTTTATGAATAAGAAATAGAATTGATAAACACTGACATCAACCGTTCCATCAGATGTGACACTCTCACTGGCTGAACTACGTCCGTCTAGGTTCCAGGTAAACCTGGCCAGACACACAGAAAGTTATGACCCTGAGCTCGGCAAATGTCGGCTCTGCACCGTATCTGACGGGTGTACTCGAATATTATATTGATGTTCAGTCCCTTAACCTCCGAGGTTTCATGCCTCAGAGACTGATGCATCGAGAAATCTATATGATATGATTCCGCTGATACTTCATGCTGTTGTGGATATACCTCCAGCTATGTATGAGGTTGTACTATGACCTGAATTGTGTCTTGTATCAGATGTCTTTGTCAGATGACTAACGTTGTCCCTTGTGTATCTTGTATATCATGCACGTTCTGCTGGATTGTGCTCTGTCCCTCTTTTGTCTTATATCAGTGTCATATATATATATATATATATATATATATATATATATATATATATATATATATATATATATATTCACAGTTCCCGCGAAACTAATTTCTATGAAAGAGTTCTGGAGTCACCCAGTACCACTTTCTAAAGGCTTCTGCAGCCCAAGGCTACACTATGTTCAGTGGCAGGGAAATGTGGACTCCTTTGGAGTGAGGAGCTCTTTAAGAAAAAAATTACCGAAAGACAAAATTAACAGTAAGTGAAAGGACGGTGACAGAACATCATTTGTAATAAGAGGAGTAGAATAAAGAATGGCTTCTGTAGCTTGAAATATTATCAGTTTAGTGCGACTAGTGGAGGAGTTAGAATGCTATATAGATATGGAGAGAGCGTCAGATATCATGACTGAAGGCTTATACTAGATAACGAGGCAAGCAAGAGCTGGAAGATAACATTAAAACCATGAATGGTGACTAAGCCATCGGAGGCACTTCATCCAAATTGTACAGATTGACATGGCTAGTGTCCCTTCGCTTCAACGGCTGGATGGATTTTGTCTTTTTTTGACGGCGAATAACTTAGCAAGCTGGTAAGACGAATGATATAATACTTTGTCCTTGTAAATGAAGTGAGAGCACGGTAGTGCGAAAGCGATCAAGAAGGATAATGATGGTAAAGAGAGCACGCGCGGTGTAGAACAAAGCCTTGGGAAAACAAATCTCTACCTCGCCTACACGTGAACTGTTGTGGTGTGTGAGTGAATGAGAGAGAGAGAGAGAGAGAGAGAGAGAGAGAGAGAGAGAGAGGGAGAGAGAGAGAGAGAGAGAGAGAGAGCAGGGAAAGAGTGCACGGTACAGAACAAAGCCTTGGGGGAGAAGCCTCTGTCTCGACTACATACGAACCGTTTGTGTGTGTGTGTGTGTGTGTGAGAGAGAGAGAGAGAGAGAGAGAGAGAGAGAGAGAGAGAGAGAGAGAGAGAGAGAGAGAGAGAGAGCGAGAGAGAGAGAGGACACACACACTGCAGTAAAGAGAAAGGGGTCAAGCTGAACTAGTGAGTGAGAGAGGGAAAGAGAGAGCACACACACACACACACACACACACACACTGCGGTAAAGAGAAAGGGGTCAAGCTGAACCAGAGAGAGAGAGAGAGAGAGAGAGAGAGAGAGAGAGAGAGAGAGAGAGAGGAGCGGAGTTGATAAGTCGCGCTGTTGTTGACTGCACCTTCTCGAGATGGGAGAGACGAGAGGTGGTGCCCCACCCCAAGATGTGTGAGCAGCAACCCGTAAAGGGTCGAGAGCCAACCCTCCTCACGGCTTGAGCATTTGGTCTGAGGAGAATGGCAACAGCCGAGGAAATTGGAAAGGATCCACGAGAGAGTCGAAGAGGAGGAGGAGGAGGGGAAGAAAATGAATATAATCAGACGTTGCATTAATGCCAAGTATGTTAGCATAGTCGTGGAACTGAGTGATGGCAGATTTACATGAGAAAGAAAATGGAAATAAAGGAAGAAATTGAGTAAAATTTGGAAGAAGTAGAAGAAAATAGGGTGAAAAATAGGAAGAAGTTGAAGAAAATAGGGTGAAAATGGGTAGACGTTGAAGAAGAGTGGGTGAAATATAGGAACTATAAGAACCGAGTGAAGAATAAGAAGTTAGAAAAGAGAGGGTGTAAAGTGATGGTAAGATTAGCTATGGAAATAAAAAAACAAACAAGCATTTCGTCTAGATTAGCTTTTCTCCGCCCGTAAGATTTTGCTCAGCTGAAAAATTGAGGCAAGTGGTCGAAGCCAGAGAGGCGCGTGAGGCAACGAACATCGTAAAGAGTTTGTTATCTGAAGGATGTAGCGGAGATCAGCCATCAACGTAGAAGTTAACAGGTTTATTATTAGCCAATGGAGCTCCTTAATTAAGGGAAGGGAAAGGTCAAGAGAGAGAGAGAGAGAGAGAGAGAGAGAGAGAGAGAGAGAGAGAGAGAGAGAGAGAGAGAGAGAGAGAGAGAAACATGCTTCATTAATTCTCACGCCGAGCGCCACCTTAATCGAATATGGCGTTCGACTGCGACGGGGGGGAAAATACTGTGGCGATGATGTTGAAGACAATTACTGGTGATGGAAGGAGGAGGTTGAGATGAAGAAAGTCGTGTGGCATCATGTCTTCCCCTAGTTGTTATCACGGACACGCACGGAGTAGAAGGGCCACTCGGAAAAGCGAAGGATTTTTGCAGTAAAATTTGTGTAGTGGTGCGATTGTGCGATCTGCTATTCGTGAAGGCTCAAACAAAAGAGGAGCACCACGACGTCAGGTCAGAACGAGATGAGAATAAGATGAAGGGGAGGAGAATGGGAGGAAGAGGAACTGGAAAAAAAAATATGAAATGAAGTCTCTTAAACTTGGACTGAATGATTGGTATTAACATCTTAACTATAATTCCTACCTATGACCATTTTATTACCCCTGGAATCAAACGCGAATCATCAATATCCTCAGGTGCTAATGGTGTAACTTGATTATATTTCACTCTCATAAACAGGCACGGACAAAAAGGTATCCATACCGAATGTGACGAGAATCAAGCGATTTAGTGAAGCTATCATGCAAACCTTGTCACCTGGGAAGATTAACTACCTCATTAAACGTGCAGCGCGGCCGGCTCCAACTCCTAATGAGGATTGAGCACAAATGAAGCAACCATGTCAAATCTCAAGTTGTCATAGTGTTAGCCAATCAGATTACAAGATACTCATTAAATGAGATGTATTTCTTCACCACCAGCCTTGGGTCAAGCATTGACAACTGAAGCATATATAAGTATGAATAGAGATATAAACGTGAATAAATAGACAAATTATATATATATATATATATATATATATATATATATATATATATATATATATATATATATATATATATTCACTGCTTCTAACAACTTGCCTCCCACACCATATATTCTTAATACCTTCCACAGAGCATCTCTATCAACTCTATCATATGCCTTCTCCAGATCCATAAATGCTACATACAAATCCCTTTGCTTTTCTAAGTATTTCTCACATACATTCTTCAAAGCAAACACCTGATCCACACATCCTCTACCACTTCTGAAACCGCACTGCTCTTCCCCAATCTGATGCTCTGTACATGCCTTCACCCTCTCAATCAATACCCTCCCATATAATTTACCAGGAATACTCAACAAACTTATACCTCTGTAATTTGAGCACTCACTCTTATCCCCTTTGCCTTTGTACAATGGCACTATGCACGCATTCCGCCAATCCTCAGGCACCTCACCATGAGTCATACATACATTAAATAACCTTACCAACCAGTCAACAATACAGTCACCCCCTTTCTTAATAAATTCCACTGCAATACCATCCAAACCTGCTGCCTTGCCGGCTTTCATCTTCCGCAAAGCTTTTACTACCTCTTCTCTGTTTACCAAATCATTTTCCCTAACCCTCTCACTTTGCACACCACCTCGACCAAAACACCCTATATCTGCCACTCTGTCATCAGACACATTCAACAAACCTTCAAAATACTCATTCCATCTCCTTCTCACATCACCGCTACTTGTTATCACCTCCCCATTTACGCCCTTCACTGAAGTTCCCATTTGCTCCCTTGTCTTACGCACCCTATTTACCTCCTTCCAGAACATCTTTTTATTCTCCCTAAAATTTACTGATAGTCTCTCACCCCAACTCTCATTTGCCCTTTTTTTCACCTCTTGCACCTTTCTCTTGACCTCCTGTCTCTTTCTTTTATACTTCTCCCACTCAATTGCATTTTTTCCCTGCAAAAATCGTCCAAATGCCTCTCTCTTCTCTTTCACTAATACTCTTACTTCTTCATCCCACCACACACTACCCTTTCTAAACAGCCCACCTCCCACTCTTCTCATGCCACAAGCATCTTTTGCGCAATCCATCACTGATTCCCTAAATACATCCCATTCCTCCCCGACTCCCCTTACTTCCATTGTTCTCACCTTTTTCCATTCTGTACACAGTCTCTCCTGGTACTTCCCCACACAGGTCTCCTTCCCAAGCTCACTTACTCTCACCACCTTCTTCACCCCAACATTCACTCCTCTTTTCTGAAAACCCATACTAATCTTCACCTTAGCCTCCACAAGATAATGATCAGACATCCCTCCAGTTGCACCTCTCAGCACATTAACATCCAAAAGTCTCTCTTTCGCACGCCTGTCAATTAACACGTAATCCAATAACGCTCTCTGGCCATCTCTCCTACTTACATAAGTATACTTATGTATATCTCGCTTTTTAAACCAGGTATTCCCAATCATCAGTCCTTTTTCAGCACATAAATCTACAAGCTCTTCACCATTTCCATTTACAACACTGAACACCCCATGCATACCAATTATTCCCTCAACTGCCACATTACTCACCTTTGCATTCAAATCACCCATCACTATAACCCGGTCTCGTGCATCAAAACCGCTAACACACTCATTTAGCTGCTCCCAAAACACTTGCCTCTCATGATCTTTCTTCTCATGCCCAGGTGCATATGCACCAATAATCACCCACCTCTCTCCATCAACTTTCAATTTTACCCATATTAATCGAGAATTTACTTTCTTACATTCTATCACATACTCCCACAACTCCTGTTTCAGGAGTATTGCTACTCCTTCCCTTGCTCTATATATAGTGATGGGTGATTTGAATGCAAAGGTGAGTAATGTGGCAGTTGAGGGAATAATTGGTATGCATGGGGTGTTCAGTGTTGTAAATGGAAATGGTGAAGAGCTTGTAGATTTATGTGCTGAAAAAGGACTGATGATTGGGAATACCTGGTTTAAAAAGCGAGATATACATAAGTATACTTATGTAAGTAGGAGAGATGGCCAGAGAGCGTTATTGGATTACGTGTTAATTGACAGGCGTGCGAAAGAGAGACTTTTGGATGTTAATGTGCTGAGAGGTGCAACTGGAGGGATGTCTGATCATTATCTTGTGGAGGCTAAGGTGAAGATTAGTATGGGTTTTCAGAAAAGAGGAGTGAATGTTGGGGTGAAGAAGGTGGTGAGAGTAAGTGAGCTTGGGAAGGAGACCTGTGTGGGGAAGTACCAGGAGAGACTGTGTACAGAATGGAAAAAGGTGAGAACAATGGAAGTAAGGGGAGTGGGGGAGGAATGGGATGTATTTAGGGAATCAGTGATGGATTGCGCAAAAGATGCTTGTGGCATGAGAAGAGTGGGAGGTGGGTTGTTTAGAAAGGGTAGTGAGTGGTGGGATGAAGAAGTAAGAGTATTAGTGAAAGAGAAGAGAGAGGCATTTGGACGATGTTTGCAGGGAAAAAATGCAATTGAGTGGGAGAAGTATAAAAGAAAGAGACAGGAGGTCAAGAGAAAGGTGCAAGAGGTGAAAAAAAGGGCAAATGAGAGTTGGGGTGAGAGACTATCAGTAAATTTTAGGGAGAATAAAAAGATGTTCTGGAAGGAGGTAAATAGGGTGCGTAAGACAAGGGAGCAAATGGGAACTTCAGTGAAGGGCGTAAATGGGGAGGTGAAAACAAGTAGCGGTGATGTGAGAAGGAGATGGAATGAGTATTTTGAAGGTTTGTTGAATGTGTCTGATGACAGAGTGGCAGATATAGGGTGTTTTGGTCGAGGTGGTGTGC
Source organism: Panulirus ornatus (assembly GCF_036320965.1). NCBI lineage: Eukaryota > Metazoa > Arthropoda > Malacostraca > Decapoda > Palinuridae > Panulirus > Panulirus ornatus. The sequence continues at coordinate 12,365,928 of NC_092231.1, forward strand.
AAAGTGAGAGGGTTAGGGAAAATGATTTGGTAAACAGAGAAGAGGTAGTAAAAGCTTTGCGGAAGATGAAAGCCGGCAAGGCAGCAGGTTTGGATGGTATTGCAGTGGAATTTATTAAGAAAGGGGGTGACTGTATTGTTGACTGGTTGGTAAGGTTATTTAATGTATGTATGACTCATGGTGAGGTGCCTGAGGATTGGCGGAATGCGTGCATAGTGCCATTGTACAAAGGCAAAGGGGATAAGAGTGAGTGCTCAAATTACAGAGGTATAAGTTTGTTGAGTATTCCTGGTAAATTATATGGGAGGGTATTGATTGAGAGGGTGAAGGCATGTACAGAGCATCAGATTGGGGAAGAGCAGTGCGGTTTCAGAAGTGGTAGAGGATGTGTGGATCAGGTGTTTGCTTTGAAGAATGTATGTGAGAAATACTTAGAAAAGCAAATGGATTTGTATGTAGCATTTATGGATCTGGAGAAGGCATATGATAGAGTTGATAGAGATGCTCTGTGGAAGGTATTAAGAATATATGGTGTGGGAGGCAAGTTGTTAGAAGCAGTGAAAAGTTTTTATCGAGGATGTAAGGCATGTGTACGTGTAGGAAGAGAGGAAAGTGATTGGTTCTCAGTGAATGTAGGTTTGCGGCAGGGGTGTGTGATGTCTCCATGGTTGTTTAATTTGTTTATGGATGGGGTTGTAAGGGAGGTAAATGCAAGAGTCCTGGAAAGAGGGGCAAGTATGAAGTCTGTTGGGGATGAGAGAGCTTGGGAAGTGAGTCAGTTGTTGTTCGCTGATGATACAGCGCTGGTGGCTGATTCATGTGAGAAACTGCAGAAGCTGGTGACTGAGTTTGGTAAAGTGTGTGGAAGAAGAAAGTTGAGAGTAAATGTGAATAAGAGCAAGGTTATTAGGTACAGTAGGGTTGAGGGTCAAGTCAATTGGGAGGTGAGTTTGAATGGAGAAAAACTGGAGGAAGTGAAGTGTTTTAGATATCTGGGAGTGGATCTGTCAGCGGATGGAACCATGGAAGCGGAAGTGGATCATAGGGTGGGGGAGGGGGCGAAAATTTTGGGAGCCTTGAAAAATGTGTGGAAGTCGAGAACATTATCTCGGAAAGCAAAAATGGGTATGTTTGAGGGAATAGTGGTTCCAACAATGTTGTATGGTTGCGAGGCGTGGGCTATGGATAGAGATGTGCGCAGGAGGATGGATGTGCTGGAAATGAGATGTTTGAGGACAATGTGTGGTGTGAGGTGGTTTGATCGAGTAAGTAACGTAAGGGTAAGAGAGATGTGTGGAAATAAAAAGAGCGTGGTTGAGAGAGCAGAAGAGGGTGTTTTGAAATGGTTTGGGCACATGGAGAGAATGAGTGAGGAGAGATTGACCAAGAGGATATATGTGTCGGAGGTGGAGGGAACGAGGAGAAGAGGGAGACCAAATTGGAGGTGGAAAGATGGAGTGAAAAAGATTTTGTGTGATCGGGGCCTGAACATGCAGGAGGGTGAAAGGAGGGCAAGAAATAGAGTGAATTGGTGTCATGTGGTATACAGGGGTTGACGTGCTGTCAGTGGATTGAAGCAAGGCATGTGAAGCGTCTGGGGTAAACCATGGAAAGCTGTGTAGGTATGTATATTTGCGTGTGTGGACGTGTGTATGTACATGTGTATGGGGGGGGGGGGTTGGGCCATTTCTTTCGTCTGTTTCCTTGCGCTACCTCGCAAACGCGGGAGACAGCGACAAAGTATAAAAAAAAAAAAAAAAAAAAAAAAAATATATATATATATATATATATATATATATATATATATATATATATATATATATATATATATATATGTGTGTGTGTGTGTATAATTACCCAAGGACCTTTCCGAAGGCTACTGCAGCCCAAGATTGCTGGGAAATGTAGACTCTTTTGAAGTAAGAAAGTCTTTGACAAGACTGTATTCTCAATGATACAGACTCACCAAAGGTGACTTTTCATTCCTGGTGTAACTTCGAGCAAACCGAGTCCGGTAACACCTATATATATATATATATATATATATATATATATATATATATATATATGTGTGTGTGTGTGTGTGTGTGTGTGTGTGTGTATACGAGATTAAGAGACGGGGGAACAGGAGTGTAAAAATCTCTACCCTGTAAATACAAAAATGGTAATCATGAAAGTACACACGCTCGTAGTAACTGGTGCTATTGGAAAACAATTTACGTCAAAATACTTTTATAGCTCCTGTTTGTCACTCTTTCTAAAGGACACTTCGTCAAATTATCAGAGCTAATTACAATCCTGTTTTCAAAGGCGACCTGCAAAGTGAGAGTGAACGAGCATGTTCTTGGAATTATGATTTGCACCTAAGGAAGGTGTTCGAGGTTTTCCGGTTGGTGTATGTGTACACTGACGTTGATGGCCTCAATGTCTCTGGCAGTTGCCAGGCCAAATCATCTGTACCATTGATTTATCTATAGCGTTTCTTTCCATAGTACTATAGCAGCCTGTTCAAATATAGAAACAGATTCCAATGCCTTTTCGTGCAGCATCTGTTGAGTGTAGAGGTTTTTATAGCACCTTTGAGGTGGATTAAACGAAAACGATCTTAATCCTTCCATGCACATCGATTAACATTAAGGGAATCTAATGCAGAACAGGCGTGACATTCAGTAAGTCCATGGAATCCAGCAATTAGGCAGCATTCAGAAGAGCAAACGCATTGTGTGACCTACAGTGATTTAAGAATTCCTGGACTCTGTGGTTTAGTGTGCCGGAGAGTTTGTGGATATGGAGAGAGAGAGAGAGAGAGAGAGAGAGAGAGAGAGAGAGAGAGAGAGAGAGAGAGAGAGAGAGAGAGAGAGAGAGAGAGAAGAACTAAATGAATACTTGGTTGTCTTGATATCAAAATGTTAACAATGCTATCCCCTCATATTTTCCCATTTTTCCCTCTTACAGATATCCTTGCAGAGAAGGCCAGCATTTTGGAAGCCACAGCCCAGATTGGAAGGTTAGTTCTTGTTTAACTTTAGAATATCTTTTTATTTTCGTTTGACCCCATTGTGTTCGTGTCATACCATTTCATTGTAGAGTGTTGCTCCAATTTTTGGTTAGAATTAGTGAGAAGGATATGATATGAGCTAATTGGATTTTAGAGGCATTAAAGACAAGTCCTAATGTCCCTATTTTGAAGAAATTGTTATAAAGGAATTGGACTTCTGAGGCAATAAAGGTAAGTCCAATGGAGATCTTAGTATAGAGTATCTGTGACGTGACAACCCTTGTATATTGAGTGATAGAAGATAGGATAGACATGATAGAAGCGTAACAGATTACAGGATGCCTTATGCATATATATATCTTTCAAGTTAGAAAAAGAAAACTTTCAGGATATAGAAAACATTTTGTTGGGCGACTGCACCTTCAGATAACAATTACAATTTTGTTATTAGTGTATGGGTGAGGTGGTTTATTTGTTGTTGGTTGAGGTGGTTTATTTGTTGTTGGGTGAGGCGGTTTATTTGTTGTTGGTGGAGGTGGTTTATTTGTTGTTGGTTGAGGTGTTTTATTTGTTGTTGGGTGAGGCGGTTTATTTTTTTTGGGTGAGGTGGTTTATTTGCTGTTGGGTGAGGTGGTTTATTTGCTGTTGGGTGAGGTGGTTTATTTGTTGTTGGGTGAGGCGGTTTATTTGCTGTTGGTTGAGGCGGTTTATTTGTTGTTGGGTGAGGCGGTTTATTTGTTGTTGGGTGAGGCGGTTTATTTGTTGTTGGTTGAGGTGTTTTATTTGTTGTTGGGTGAGGCGGTTTATTTGTTGTTGGGTTAGGCGGTTTATTTGTTGTTGGTGGAGGTGGTTTATTTGTTGTTATTGGAGGCGGTTTATTTGTTGTTGGGTGAGGCGGTTTATTTGTTGTTGGTGGAGATGGTTTATTTGCTGTTGGTTGAGGCGGTTTATTTGTTGTTGGGTGAGGCGGTTTATTTGTTGTTGGGTGAGGCGGTTTATTTGTTGTTGGTTGAGGTGTTTTATTTGTTGTTGGGTGAGGCGGTTTATTTGTTGTTGGTTGAGGCGGTTTATTTGTTGGGTGAGACGGTTTATTTGTTGTTGGTGGAGGTGGTTTATTTGTTGTTGGTGGAGGTGGTTTATTTGTTGTTGGTTGAAGCGTTTTATTTGTTGTCGGTTGAGGCGGTTTATTTGTTGTCGGTTGAGGCAGTTTATTTGTTGTTGGGTGATGCGGTATATTTGTTGTTGGTTGAGGCGGTTTATTTGTTGGGTGAGGCGGTTTATTTGTTGTTGGTGGAGGTGGTTTATTTGTTGTTGGTGGAGGTGGTTTATTTGTTGTTGGGTGCGGCGGTTTATTTGTTGTATAAGAAAGCAAGTTGATCGTTGTCGTAAGGGAAGAAGAAGGAAAGAATATCAGATGGAACCCCCAGGTACATCACTGTGGATAGAGAAAGACGTTGGTCCATCAGCAGTTGTAGAAATGGACCAGTTACGAAGAATTCTGGACATAGGACGTGCGAAAGAAAAAGGAAAAAACCGGAAGACGGGAGCTTATGCCGCGCCCGAACGAAAAGTTATGAGACGATTTTGGGAAGGATCGCAATATTTTGTTAACACCAGGGGACATCACCGTCGGATTCCCGGTCATAATGAACAGTGTTCACCTGAGCTTCGCAAGTCAACGTTGTATAGCAACGAACAACGAAATCACCGCACACACACACACACACACACACACACACACACACACACACTCTCTCTCTCTCTCTCTCTCTCTCTCTCTCTCTCTCTCTCTCTCTCTCTCTCTGACAAAATCTACCGAGATCATAATAGAAAACCACCAAAAATAAGTATGAAAAAAAAACCCCTACCTTTTCGTAAAACCTACGTCAAACACTTGTGTATACTCTCTGTCATTCTATTTCTCGACCGAATTTTCCCTTGTCTAAACCCTTCCTTCCTCCAAAACCTGCCCCACCCAGGAAAAATGAGATCTGACAACCGTTCGTTACCTGCATTGATGCTTCTAACACATCAAATCTAGACGTCTAAAACTCCCATAGATCATAATAATGTTTTTATCGTAGGTCCCTAATACTTAAACATGCCTACATATTATATCTCCTCCAGACATAGTTTGCATCAAGAATGGAGGAATATGGTGACTACAAGACGCTTTCTGCTGGGGTAAATTTTACTCCATTATGATGACTGCTTTTGAGACCGTAAATGTGTTGGTTAATTCGTGCGTCAGTGTAACATTTCGACCAATATAAAACCTCTGTCACATGCAATACTGTACCAGAAGCATCCTTAGGGATGTGTTTCATGAGATTACCTTTTCATGGTACTCTCGTATGTGCAAGATAAGTGGCGTCTCAAGTCAATCATTTTTTCAGTGTTGTGTGTCATCATCAAATTTCGTTTTTGGCGATGTTATGAGAATTTTTCAGGACGATGAAGCTTATAAACTATGATGAAATTTCATCCCATTATTGTAAAACTCAGGGACTAAGATTTTATAAGCTCTTGGAAAACATTGAGACAAATACGTATTTCGGATAAGTATCATGATGAACACAGTAGATCTGAACATACAATAGAATATCGGAGGATCTTTGGCATGCTTCATTTTGCATCATGTCTTAGATTCCAGTTCTCTCAGTATTCGAAAACTCTGAACTACTTTCATCCTCGTCTTCCACTGTGAACTTTATAGGTTGAGACAAGTCATTTATTCACACCAAGAACAAAGCCATACCTGAATGGGATGGGGATAAGTGTACGATATTTGCAGCACATCTGAATCATACAAAATCATGTTGCTTAAGAGGCTAGTTAAACATGTCCCATGCACGAGTTTGAATGCGGAGGAGTTAAGGGATTGCCCTGGACAGAGCCAGATTTCCAAGTACCATATTTATCAATGAAAATGAATGACTTGTTATGTCCACACAGCTTAATCAATTTAATAACATTACTACTAGGAAAATCATCAGTATTTAAACCACTAACCTCAGGGAGAAAAATCAATAAGGTAAGAGTGGGAATGTAAAGTAAGAGAGAGAGAGAGAGAGAGAAAGAGAGAGAGAGAGAGAGAGAGAGAGAGAGAGAGAGAGAGAGAGAGAGAGAGAGAGAGAGAGCGTCGAAACTCACAAGTTAACTTTTAAGGAATCGAGTTTGTTGACCAGATTTACACTGGTTAAGGAAGAGTGAGTCAGAGATGGTGCCACCAAAGGGGTGACAATGCCTTTACGAATCATTCTGATAGTTTATAGGTTGTCGAACCTACTAAGCTGGTGATCGGTGGTTACTGGATTATTACGATAAAACAATCAAATTCTCTTCCTCCTTCTGTCTTCCTCTCTTCATATAGCTATTCTTTCTTTAAGAGGCTTGTCTAAAAACACCTGCCGAGCCCTGATTAATTTTCTACTTTTTTTTTTCCTTTTTACTTTTTTCTCCTCTCACCCGAGATGGTCTTGACAGGGGCATGTTTTGCCCCGTGCTATGTGGGTCGCAATAAATATGTAAAAAGAAGGAATTCTTGAGTTTTAAATACGAAGTGTTTAATGAGGTCATCCCTTCCCTTCAATAATACTTTTAGTTGGCTGTTGAACTCTTTGCTGGCTTTCTATATTGGGTAGGATGGGAGTTCCTTGTATGTGTCTTGATCACTCAACAGTTGAATAAATTTCTCATTGTAATCACTTTCGGTCGTATAAGTCAAGCATTCGACTTGGGGACTTTTGTGATGTAGATGTTTTTAAACTGTTTTTCTTCTTCTTCAGATTTTGAATAACAATTGATGGTCGTTAAGGACAGGAGGACTGAGTATGTCTGAACAAAGCACAAGACACTATACCACGTAAAAGGTTATCTGGAACAGAAATTTACCTGTTCCTACCAAATCCATTTTTCCAGTGGGGTCGCACGAGATACCGTGATTTAAGACTTAGCGTTTTCTTTCATTGGTTTGTAAGAAAGGGTTGATGAGACATTCAGGGTTAAAAGTTTTTTTTCCAGTGGCTATATTCTAGTATGCTTCACATGTTTTCCGTTGCTGTTTGATTTTCCATTCTCGCCACCTCTTGGGACATCAACGCATGTATGACTAGCTGATATTGGCTATGTGTCTATACTCATAAGTCTTTCTGGAAGCAAGTAATTCGGGAATACTTTAACCCTCCTTGAGAATCATCAGACTTTTTTGCTTCGTGGTCACTCAACAGACAAGAATAGAAACGGTAAAGTAGGGTTGTCTACCAGGATGGTAGTGAAGGCCAAAACGATATCTATATTTGAAGACACAAAGACAAGTTTTGTGGGTGGTAGATTCTGGTCCGCTGTACTGACTGAAGATAAAAAGGTCAAGAGAGTTCTGTCGCATGAGCGAAAATCTACAACAGCTAATGATAGGTGCATCTATCCCTGCATTTCCCGCCCGAGGTGTCGATACCTTAATATCCCTATACACCACTCACCTGTCACAGGGGCACGTGACTCTTAATAGTAATCTGAGACGCTGATGCGATGGTTCATTAATAAATCTTTATAGGGAGACGTGGGTGGACGATGCACCGCGTGGTGTGGTGAGGCACAGCGCCCAGCACTGTACGAAGACTGAGAACTTTTCCAGTCGCTAAGGAAGTGCGATAGCGTTGCGACAAATGCAGGTCCTTGTAGTGGAATAAGATATTGTCCTCCTACAATTTAATGTCCTCCTATTACACCCATTGGTGCGTATGTGATTGAATTGCTCATTATCGTCATCATGCCAGGTCTCGGGGAACAATATACCAGGCCTTTGTGATAGCAGCAACACCAGCTTTAACTGAGGCCTGACTGAAATAAAGAGATCATCCATCTTGTCAGCGAGAGGCGTGACATTTGAGAGAAATAGCGTGGGCAACTCAGACTACATGTGTCCAGCAATATCAGTGCGTTGATATACCTCGATGGGAGTGAACTCATACGGTCACTTTATACATGGGATTATTAATTTTGTTAATCTCTAAACATAAAGGGCGTAGAACAGGCTTCAGAATCTCAGTTGCACAACTACACTGAAGTCTGGGTAGCCGTTCTCACGCCTACAGTAATAGAGAACACTGCACTGCTGGTGAACCATGGCTATGGACACCGAAAGGCGACACTTTGGACATACGTGTCTTTGGCTTGAAATTTGGTCGACTGGTTGCTTCAATTTCAGGCCTATCGACTGCAAGGGTCATGAAACCCGTCAACGTCATGTTGTAACAGCATTTGAAAAATCTTGAACACCTTCTCGTGTTGGCATCTCAAGGGTGGGCCGTTTTGATAACTGCTTCCTTCTCTGCACCTTAAAGCTTTGGAACCCTCTACCTTCTCATGTCTTTCCCAATAACCATGACCTGGCAGATTTTAAAGGACAGGTTTTTCACTTCCTCCAAAGTTCGTAAATGCTTTCCCTTTCTCTTCTTTATCCGTTTCAGTAATCTCTCTACATTTGTCCGTGACTAGACCTTCCGACGTAAAAGAAGAAAAAAAGAACACTTTCACGGTATATATGTCAGGCGCTGTACTACACTACATTTCACTACCATCGCTGCTCTCAGCTTTATGTTTCTTTCAAGTCGATCATAATTATGTAACTGCGCACATAACTGTGATTACTCTGTGATTACTCCTTGTGTGTTACGGGGAGAGAGTTTTTGCACTCGTGTTGCCCCGTCTTTTAAACTCGTATATTCGAGTGGACCTTATCATTACTCTGTTGCCTGGACACACACACACACACACACACACACACACACACACACACACACACATACACACACACACACACACACACACACACACACACACACACACACTCCAACCAAAGGAAGATGTTTGTGTGTATGTGTGTGTGTGTGTGTGTGTGTGTGTGTGTGTGTGTGTCTGTGTCTGTTTGAATGATTCTCTTCAGCTATATTCCTCTGGCCCCTGCATGAACATTATTATATTTCAGCCACTTTAATGTTTCATGATTACAAACACGGAGACTCAGGCTCTTAACTCCCTGTCCCTTTTAAGCCGTGCGCTTCTTGTGTGCCTCTGATATTATCGTGAAAACTCTTCGAGAGAGAGAGAGAGAGAGAGAGAGAGAGAGAGAGAGAGAGAGAGAGAGAGAGAGAGAGAGAGAGGCTGGATCATTCAATTGTTGTAATTATTTTTTTTTCCTCCTCTTGCGCCCGTCCAATCTCGAATACCTTTCATTATCCAAGTCTGCAAACAATACTAGAGAGTTGGTCGTTTAATTCTGAATTCTATTTTGTGGTTTATCTTAATGACATTATAGAACACGCCCATGTTTATGAGCGTAAGCAAAGGAAGGGAAAGACTTGGCAAATGTGTATATTCTATTTCTTTTTTCGATAACTCGTTCACACAAAATGCTTAACTTATTTCTTGGTTGAAATTGCGTTAAGGAGGTGAATTTTCAGTGAACCAAGAAATAGTCAGTATGTATACGTATATATGTTCACCAGAGAAATGCAAGGGAAATCATGATGAGACGCAGGATTTTCGTAATATAGGTTTAAGCATAATACTCCCAACGCCAGTGTTAGAGAATTTCGTAAGATCGTAACGAGTTCATGGGGCCGATACTACCCTTGGATTCCCATGAAAAATTATTTCTATGATATTATGGAGTAATTCTTTTTTTATACTTATTCGTCATTTCATGCGTTACGGAGGTAGCACCAGGAATAGACGAAAGAAAGGCTTCATCCGCTTACCCTTTCTTTAGCTGTCATGTATAATGTACCGAAGCTACGGTCCCGTGTCCACAACCAGGGCCCCATAGACTCTTCCATGGTTTATCCCGGCTGCTTCATATGCCCTGGTTCAGTGGTTCAGCCCAAGCACGTCACCTTTTAAATATCACATCGCTATAGTTCACTCTATCCCGTGCACGCCTTTCACCTTCCTGCATATCTAACACCCAAAATCTTGTTCATTCCATCCTTCCATCTTCAGTTTGGTCTCTCCTCTTCTCATTGACCCCTCCACTTCTGAAACATATATCCTCTTTGTCAACCTCTCCTCACTCATTCTCTCCATGCGTCCAAACTGTTTTTAACACGCTCTTGTCTGCTCTCTCAACCACGCTCTTTTTATTACCACACATCTTTCTTACCCTTTTATTATTAACTCGATCAAACCACATCACACAACATATTGTTCTCAAACGTCTCATTTACAGCCACCCACCCTCCTCCATATGTTCTCATCTGTAGCTCATTATTATTATTATTATTATTATTATTATTATTATTATTATTATTATTATTATTATTATCTTTGTTATCATTAATATTATTATTATTATTATTATTATTATTATTATTATTATTATTATTATTATTATTATTATTATTTTTATCATTATTGTAATTATTATTATTATTATCATTATTATTATTATTATAATTGTTATTATTTTTATCATTATTGTAATTATTATTATTATTATCATTATTATTATCATTATTATTATTATTATTATTATTATTATTATTATTATTGTTGTTATTATTATCATTGGATTAGTTTGTAACAAACACGTGAGGAGGTGCAGATATCGCAGTCACAAACACCACTCATACATTGGCTAAACTGGAAGAAAGAAATAATTTCATTAAAGAAAACGCGAACGATAGCTTTAGTATGTTTACTTTGGTCTCTGTCAGGTGCCACATACAGAGTGTATATATGGTATTAGATACCCTCAATACCTGAAGAAAGTGTTCTGGATATTTCGATTGATTGTACATCCTCGTCTGATCTTTTAGATCCTTCCTTTCAAGCCTTTTCTTTACCCTCTAACCTACCTCATAGGACAGATATTCTTACCCATAATTAACAGCTGAAGTTTGAATGAAAAATCGCCAGTCTTATTAGTCTCGTAAGAGAAATTTAGTATACGATTCTCAGATCATTTTAGTTTTATCTCAAAAGAAAAAAGGGAAAAGGCATATGAATTATAATGTGGTCCTCAAGATGACTCGATAGTTCTGGGTGACATGAGGCCGTGTTATCCCTGACGTCCGCCTACACTCCTCTCTCCGGCCATTACTCAACCGCCTATTTGTGGACTATATGTTTTTTTCTTTCTTTTTCAACTGTGTGTCTACCAGCCTCCCGTCCCTTCTGGATCGCCTCTTTTACTCCACCACACCGGGTCTTGGGACAACAGTACCGAGTGTCGTTTCTGTGTTGCGATATATATATATATATATATATATATATATATATATATATATATATATATATATATATATGTATATATATATATATGTATGTATATATATGCTGACACCAGTATCTCACCACCTCAGAATGTAGTGCCCATTTTAAGCAGGCAGTGATATATTCATTCAGTTTCCATTCATTGCCTGCGTAAGATCGTCACTGGAGACGAGATAAAACTATTACTACCACATCTATCACATCTCTTCGGAGTCTTCTCTTTTAGAGAGAAGAATACTCTTAGATGTTTGAGACTTCTCTCATAAAGGCTTATTTTCGAGTGAAGGGATTTGTGTTGTTGCCCATCTATGATTTCGCTCAAATTTCTCATCATCTTTGATCGGATTTCGTGACCAGCTCTAAAGAGCGTCCTCGAAATCAAGGTTAGATCAGGGAATTGTAAAGAGTCAGCAACGTATCCTTTGTTATTTCTAGCTATGAAACCGAACGTCTTATTGATTTAATGTTTGCACTTAGGTATCATTTTCCGTATCTGAGGTCGGTACTGAAAATCACACCAAATTTCTTTTATTCTTTAACTTCTTGCATAAGTTTACCGAGCATTCTATACTCATAATTCATCGTTTTTGCTCACAAGTGCATAACTTTGCATTTGTCTATTTTGAGCTCCATCTGCCATGTCTCAGTCCACTCTATCAGTTTATCTAAATCCCTCTGAATCTGCAGGCAGCCTTCCTCTGAGTTAGATGTTTCTTAATTTCATTTCTTTTGCAAATTTCGAGATTCTGCTGGTTAGTCCTGTCCCTCGGCAATTGATGTAGGCGATGAAAATCATGGGTCTTAGTTTTGAGGCTTGCAGAACTCCACTGGACACCTGAAGACAGTCGGAGGCTTCCCCATTTAATACCGCTCTCTAATCCCGTTTAGAGAGCAGTTCTATCTACACGAACATTCAGCTCTCAACACCGTGAGTTTTGATCTTTGTGATCTTTTATGTAGCACTTTACCGAAGGCTTGACGTAAGTCTAAACATATGATTTCAGAGGGTATTTTGGAGACCCAGTTGTCATATGTATGACTGCAGAATTCAGTCAGATTCGATAAACATGGTAATATATTCCGGATTATATGTTGATGGCTGGATGTTCATCCATTTTCTTGTAGGACAATAAATATTCTCCCTGTCCATTGTTTGTAGAATTTTTCCGAGAACCAAAATGAGGCTGATGGGAAGATAGTTTGAAGTATATTTCCTATCTCCTTTTTTGAAAATTTAGTGTCGCGTTAGCTAGCTTCCAGTCATCAGGCTCTTTCACCTCCTCACATATTTCTTAGTGATTTTTCGATGATCAGGAACGCTATATGCTGTTTAGTTTCTTTCACCATTCTTGGGGAAATATCGTCCGCAGCAGTGGACTTGTTCGTTTTAAGTTTGTGTAGATATTCAAGTTCTTTGTGGCATTTTATATTCTTAATGTCCAACTTCTCACATACGCTGTCTAAAAATACATTTGCACTTGCATCATACACGAACTGATAGATTCGTGACTCCTTCGCCACTGTCACACCTTCAGCACCACCGCTTCCTTCGCCCATGGCCACCACACCCTCCTTCACCAACACTTCTTTTTCCCTCCCTTGTCACCACAACTTTATTCACCCCCACCTCCATGGCTACCACACCCTGAACAGTAGATGGCATTGTTCAGTGGTATAATCACTTTCCCATCCATTTGCCCCATTTGTACTTCCCATATTGCCGGCACAACCTTCCAGCTCAACAATAAGATATTTTCCAGAAATATTTCACCATAGCAGCCACCAATTTCTATTGTGCATCTGCCAAGGAGATTGATGAAATAATGGGCACTGATTTTAGGGGTTAGTCATCGTGCATCTGGGACCTTTATCGCCGTATTTGTAGACAGAATAAAGAGCAGGAGCTCCTTTTTATAGTATAGATATTTTTTGATGATAAATACCGAGTCGTAATACCCATTAAGAAAGGAAGCCATTTCTTTATTGTCGTTTGTTGATATCTCATTATAGCTGATGATAGTCCAATAGCATCTCTGATTTTTTTCACTTTGTTAGAAATTCTTTTTTCATAGTTTTAAGATACTGGTTCCATCATTTTTTTCCAACTCTCTCATCGTGATCTTATGCTCTTCCAGTTGTCTTGATTCTCGCTACTTGATTTCGATTCCCTTTGAGCCCTTCTTTTACATTTAATGAAGGTCATTAGTATCTTTATTCGTGTAACCTGGCTCTTCCTTCTCACAACTCCTTCTCACCTTTCTAAGGGCGCTGTTTCTTTCAAGGACAAATATTTCATTTCACTCCACAGGTCTCACAAAACAGTTTTCTCTATGATTCAAAGCTTGAATTCTCTCTCTCTCTCTCTCTCTCTCTCTCTCTCTCTCTCTCTCTCTCTCTCTCTCTCTCTCGGACGTGTTAGTAATGGCTGCTCAGTGGAGCAGTACTTCAGTAGCTGTCAAGTATCAGTCCTTATAGCCCATGTAGTTTTCTTTTTCTTTTCTGCCTCCCCCATGCGTGGGTTGCTGGCTTTCAGTCCATAAACACAATCTCTCTATCTCACACATAACACTTGACAACACGGTAACTCACACGACTCGTTTTTCGTAACCTTATAATTTCCCTGCGGTGATCACTACGTGCTAGTCCTACCTTTTTGGCAAAATCTCACCGTAAGTACTCTCTCTCTCTCTCTCTCTCTCTCTCTCTCTCTCTCTCTCTCTCTCTCTCTCTCTCTCTCTCTCTCTCTCTCAGATTACCCGTGCATCGCTGTTTGTGCTCACTGGCTCATGCTGTGAGGGCATCAGAAGGATAAATAAGGTCAGCGGGTGTCAGTAGTTCTGGAAGTGTCCACCAGGGAACTGGCATCACATTCTCCAATCTCTAACTCATGAATTTTCATATATATATATATATATATATATATATATATATATATATATATATATATATATATATATATATATATATATATATATATTTTCCTTTCTAAACTTCGCCGAGACTATCAAAGGCCGCGCGTTGACTTTCCCTAGCAATAAAGTCCCCCGTATCACCCAACGCCCATACAACACGAGAGTAACTTAGGGAGTATCTGTTAGTCGTAAGGTGAGGTGAGCATCACAGAGTGGTACGCTGCCTATAAACTTGGCGGAGGGTGTGTCTACGAGAGCCCAAGACCCTTGTCAACAAGTCATGACCTCAAACTGTACAGCCTAATATGGCGCCATGCAGGGGTATCTATGTCCAAGCTGTGAGTTATTTAAACAAATCCACTTAATATGTTTCTGGGTCGTTGTGCTTCCCATAATCTTTCCTTTTTATCTTTTCACAGTTGGTCCACATTCTGTGGTGTCACTAACCTAAATGCTGCAAAGCAGTGCAAATGGCTAGCTAGAGTGAAGAAATACCAGTGTTTTGTTTTCTTTTCTTTTTTGACAGTATCAAGTAAAATACGGTGAGGTCAGTTCGCATTAAGTGTCCTGGGTTACGAGGGTGTCTCTCCTCTTTGATTATATGAGGGTGTATTTAAGCATCTCCCTCCAGGTGGCTTAGGGTGGCTCATGGAGTGTAAGCCACCTTAAGCCACCCTCTCTTTCACTCCTTCTCCCTGTCGTGGTTCAGGACATGTGGGAACCGTAACCTACCTTAAGTCTCCCAGCTTGTATGAATGTTCCCTTCCCTCCAGTGTTCTGTTATATGAGGTCCAGGATCATATGAATGCACCTCCCTCCATTAAATGTCATTGAAAATATGAGTGTCCTTCCCCAACCGTCGCTGAAGGATATATATGAACGGGCACCGCGAATCTTGTTACTGGATAGGTGAGGACTTACTCCTTAATTAAGAAGTATGTGCGAGAATTGAACAGGGAAACATCTGAGTGGGTCATCGTGACAAAAGGGGTACTACAAGGCTTGGCTCTGAGACTCGTTCCTCACGTCATATGTATAATCACGTGGAGACACGACCCATGACAGAGTGATCAAGATTGGTTGACAATACGAAAATTGCGAAGTAAAGCCCAGTGAGAGAAAGACTACTCCATGAACTAAAGGAGATTTAACGAAACTAATTTTACGAGGCATAGTGGGAAAAAATAAGCGACTTAAGTTATGACAATTACAAGTTAATACATTTTGGTGATTAAAATCATCAGACACGCAAATGGATTGTTTGGTAAGCCACTGAACGAGGCACAAGAAGAGAAAAACGGACATTCAGACACTTCAGCCTAAGGCATCGAGGAGAACAAGCACTCCTTGCTTAGCTCCGTCTGTTCTATCTTTCGCAAATGCAAATCTTTTGATTGGTGCTAGCTGGAATAGAAGTCGCCAAGCGAAGAGAGAAAATAGATAGCATAAAAGGGGACAATATACATATATCTAGTAATTTCTAAAGAAGCAGACATGTCACCTCTTGAGAAGGAGCAGGCTATTTGCAAATAAGTTAGGAAGAAAAAGAGTACAGACATAACGAAAGCCTGACCTGGTGGTGTAGGCGTCCACTCCAATCGATGTTAAGTTGAAGTGGCCTCCCGAGTGTTGTGTGGTCTAGATAATGGTGCAAGCATGTAAGAAGCCAGCTTTTAGGGCAGTAATGAATTGATGTATATGAAAGACAACCAATATAGCAGGGCAGGATATATGTTGAGGCCGGATTTTGGGAGCTGATGTTTTGGATTGCCTTATACCATCGTGTGGATCAGTCCTTTGTATAATAAGAGTAACTGTACAAAAGAGGGAATTTTTGACACCTCAACAAGGCATCCAGTATCATAAAGGTAAACTCAATAATTTGTGCTTTTAGTGGTGTTCAAGTTGGGGTTGTGTGAATTTTCTATTTCGAATTACCTAGAGAAGTGTGTGTCCCTCCACCAATTCCCTAAAAAGTGCCTTGATGAATGACAGTATCCTTTTCCTTTATCTATTAGAATTATGAGCAATCCTTCTACACGTGATATGGAATGCAATTACATTTTTGTGATATTCATTTTACCATCATATGTATGTGGTCCCGGGTATGTAAACAAGTCCCTTCCCTATCTTACTATGGAGTATTTAAGTATCTAACTCCTAAAGGTGACAGGATTCATAATTGTGTCCATGCTAGGAGTAACAGGATGTGGGTTCCCCTTCCTGAAGTCTTACTAGGTTTGTGAATCCCCTTCCTTAGATGTCACATCTCTGAATACCCTTTCCTAAATATCAAGGTATAGATTAGTGGTCTAGGACATGCAAGTGCCACCCTCCCTGTTTAACATGGGTTTCGTGAGGCATGGGTTATGTACATGAATGTGTCTCCCTGAGTTTTGGCGAAGGACACCACATCAGTGCTCACCACATCAGTGCTCCATCCGCCAGTGGCTCAGAATTTTTCCGTCTCTCACCCGTCATTTGCAGACACAATATTACTTCCCACACTCACAGTGCTCCTCCCTTTACTGTACCTGGATGATATTATGCTTTAACTTACGACACTCGTTCCTTTCCAGTCATCCTGCCTTTCCTTTCCCCCTTAAGTGATTACCATTATGAAATGCATGACATATTCAATGACTAGTTTATGTCTCATTTACTAAACTGGCGAGATAGAACCTTCACAAAAGTGTCACATAAACGAACGTTTTATAGATTTAACGAGAGTTTTGTTTCACTCGTTTAATTCTTAATTAATGAATGGTTTATTCAACGGCTAGTTTATATTGTTTATGATTTATATGATGAGATAGAACTTTCACTTAAGCATCATATACAAGCGAATCTTTTACATATTTAATGATCCTTTTTGTTTCACTCATTCAATTCCTTATCTCATGCTGGATTTGTTATCAGTATGAATGATACAGGTGAAGAAGAACGGGTTAGAAAACGTATTGCACAAACACTCGATAGTCTTTTGAAAGTCAATAGACCACAAGAAAAAGAAAACATGAGAAGAGGAGAAGGGAAAATGTTTTCTTCTCCCGTCAAGACATTTAGACTTTCACCAGCAAATTCAATATGAATTCAAGGAGAGAGAGAGAGAGAGAGAGAGAGAGAGAGAGAGAGAGAGAGAGAGAGAGACTTGTGAGTGTCTATACAGAGGTGGTGAATGCTTTGATTGCCTCTCCAGTGATCTTCGCTTCACCGAGTGACACTCACGTTGATCTCATTCCTCTTAACGTAACAATAACAGCTCCTGAGTACATTCATGGTATGGAGGTTATGAATCATCACCGTCCGCAGGAAGAGGAAAGAATCGAAGGGTTTTTACACACTCCCACACGATCGCCATCGGGGCTGGAAGAGACAAAAAAGAAACGATAAACGAAATGAGTTTTATAGACTCCATCACGACTCGAATCTTTCCACCGTGTCGTTCTCGTAAGAGTATAGAGGAGGAGCATGATGGAACTATTGCGATAGATAATGACAGGTACTGGTCGGAGGCTTGCGATAGATAATGACAGGTACTGGTCGGAGGCTTGCGATAGATAATGACAAGTACTGGCCGGAAGCTTGTGATGAATAATGAGAGGTACTGGCCGGAAGCTTGCGATAGACCTATAACGATACAGAATTTATAGTCGATAGATAATTATTAGGATGTTAACAACGGTTAATTTGTGATAGATAGATTATGATAGGTCCCTGGAAAAGAGGTTTTTACGATACAGAGATTTAAATAGATAATTTTTAAAGAATTACGATAGATAGTTTATGGAAATGTGTTACTGTAAATGGGACGTGATGGAAATCAATTTTATTGGGTAGATTAGAACGGAAGGGAGACGATCTGATGGAAGGGATGTGTTGGTAGATTTGTAGTGGATAGGATAGAATGGAAGGGTGACGATGGATGTATGATGTTGGGTGGGTTGCTAGGGAAAACCTGTGATGGAAATGGGCTATGACGGAGAGGCGACAGACGATGGATAAGTCGCGATGGATTAGTCGAGCTGAGGAGAAGGTAGTGGAGGAGGAGGAGGTGGTAATGGTTATGGAGAGACTATGATAAAGAGAGTAAAATCAAGAGTGCGGTTATCACGTACAAGATGTGAGGGGAAGGACGCCATGGACAGACTCCTTTGGATGATATCTGATGGGAGGGGAAAAAAAAATGTGTCATCTAAGTGTAAACATTCCAGCGAAGGCGTTACAATGATGAATATTAATAATAACTTAATAATAACTTAATAATAACTTAATAGTGAGGAAAAGATGACAATGAGGCTGTTGTCATGAAGGGAGAAAAAACTTCTTAATATAAAAAGTAATCACGTAAGGCGACGAGGACGAACAGTGGTGTCAAGCAAAATGATAACCGAGAGAAACCTTATTGTCTAAAATCCTAACAACTTCCAGGCTCGTAGCGCATGATGGTCAGGAGAGGTCAGGGAGGGTCAGGTGAACGACCCAACCCCCAAGGGCGACGCTGATGGTGTTGATTAATGGCTGCCCCCTTAAAGCTCACCTCTCTCCAGATTATTTAGCATCTCAGAATTCAACCGATTTATTCTCGATATTCCCGCTGGGTTGAGTTGCGAAGACATGAACCTACAGTCATGAAGTTGATATAAATATGACGCTAGCACGATCTGATTATCATATTTACGACCCACCCACCGCCATGTCTCCTCTGGTTTATCCCCTTATACTTCAGGGGAGGGAAGGGGAGGAAAAGCCTTACTTACTGTACTGTACATGAGAGGCAAGACCGCCATTCCATCTGGCGTTCGTAACGTTCTTCGCGACCTGTTGCCTCGCGCAGGTATCCAGACGCAGCCTCTTAATCTCACAGCTCCTGGAAGGAGAAGTAACATAACGCACCCGATCATACGATGGAACGTAAATGATTCCGCTCCTGTGATCATGATAAGTCCCATGTTTTGAGATGCCCCTCAAGGCACGGGACATTTCAAGGTGTTCCTTCGTGCGAGGATTTTATTTTTTTTTTCCCCAAGTGAACTTCAGTCGTATTTCAACTGACCCTTCCTGTCCATGACATAGTAGGGTAACCTTACTGAATTACGAGAGATATAAAAGAGTTGGCAGTGACGTTTTCACAACCTTTGTCAGTCAGGGTTATTGACAGTGACTTCTCTGAACCACTGTAATCTCAAGTGGATCCTGCTTTGAGCAGTAATTATGGAAAATCATTATATTAAGCCAATGATAATTAACTTGTCAAGAACAGTGCACCAAAGACTGCAACAATCCCTAAACAGACATGACGACTGAGGCAAATATAACCAGTTGTTTGTTTCCATGTTCCACAAACAATGAGAAAATTACATACTCTGAAATGTCCAAAGAAGAGAATAACCTTACCAGTGATACATATCTTGCATAGGAACACACAGAAGCGTGGAAAACAAATGAACAGGACGAAAACCAAAGAAAGGAGGAATTAGAGATACAGATGAATTAATTACAGTGCCTGTTATGCCCACAGTCATCTGTTTTGTGGATGAATGCAAAGCAAATTAATCGTAAGACGAGGCAGGCAATAAAGTAAGATTTTTAACCTATAATGAATATGTTTAGTCGTAACAAAGCATGTTTGTATGCATCTCTGTTTGTTGTAAACTGCGGGAGAAATAGAATAGTTCAAGCTTCGCATTGCTTTAGACTGAAGGCTATAAGGAAAGAGGAGGTAGGCAAGCAGGCAGCCGTGGCTGTGAAGGATGGAAAGAAGAAACGTGTGTGTGTGTGTGAACGTGTGAGTGATGACGTAAGGCAACCTCTGATCCCGTTTTCTGTACTATCGGCGGAACATCGCTCGCCGCCCTGGAGCTGACATGCGTTTGGTCTCTTGAGTGAGGACGGGCGCGGGAGGGAACTGGGAAGGGAGGCTATAATGAGAGAGAGAGAGAGAGAGAGAGAGAGAG
The DNA here is from genome assembly GCF_036320965.1 of Panulirus ornatus. Lineage (NCBI taxonomy): Eukaryota > Metazoa > Arthropoda > Malacostraca > Decapoda > Palinuridae > Panulirus > Panulirus ornatus. The sequence continues at coordinate 12,386,069 of NC_092231.1, forward strand.
AGAGAGAGAGAGAGAGAGAGAGAGAGAGAGAGAGAGACAGACGTTGCACATAACACTGATAACGGAGAGCAAAAGGTTGGCGCAAGGGGTCTCTCTCTCTCTCTCTCTCTCTCTCTCTCTCTCTCTCTCTCTCTCTCTCTCTCTCTCTCTCTCTCTCTCTCTCTCTCTCCCAGGCCGTGTGTGTGTGAGGTGGTGGAAGGAATCCTTATGTGGGAGGCGGAATGTAAAGTAGCAAGTCATGTTTGTTTGGGGTGTGCCTGGGTTTGTAGGCCCTCATCACCAGGCCACAAAAAGCCAAATTGTCCCTGACCCTGGCCGTGAGCAGCCCTACCAGGAACTACGAGGTGTGGAGTTGCTTAGTTCGGAGCTTGGCTTCCATATTATGTTATCTGTGTTCGTTATCCGTTGATACAAGATGATGAAATATGATGTCCGGGACTCTGTGTGTGTGTGTGTGTGTGTGTGTGTGTGTGTGTGTGTGTATATATATATATATATATATATATATATATATATATATATATATATATATATATATATATATTTTACTTTCCTGCTCCTTTATCTTCTGAGGGGAGGCCACAGCACGGTGCTATTCCCAACGTCTACTTCCAGTGCATTGACGGCATCTTTATGTACACAGAGAGTGGAGATGTTAGAGAACAGATGAAGGAGGAAATGCAAGAAGTATCAGGGCGCCAGTTCACCGAGAAGAGAAACAGGATGCTCTTCTTGGATGTCTGGGGAACACGTGAGAAAGAGCACTTCGTATGTACATAGGAAACTAATGGACGCGGGCGGGTGTTTGAGCGGCGGCGAGGGAGAGTGTGCCGGGATCAATAAGGAAAGTGTTACACGGACATTCGTCTGAAGAGTTTTGAACACATTTTCCTCGTGGCCTCCCCTGGACGGAGACATGCTAAGGGTGCGTTGTAGATAATGGTCATCAATGGTCACTCCAACGTTGATATCGATGCCTTCGTGATGATACTTCTGTATTTGTTACCATCACAAATGGTGCAGCGTTACGACCGATATTGTGCACTGTCGTAACACATTCACTCCGGCGTTTAAAGAGGAGGAAGCAACCGTTAGGGAAATTATGTCTGCATTATTTAACCTTACAGAAAACGATCAAAAGCCTGGAGCTTCATCCAAAGCAGAGGTCAAAAATCTGCCAAATTGATCATGCTTAACAACACCACTGACACTTGAGACTGGGATGGCTCAAACAAGCTTGACAATGACAATAATATGACAGCAGGATTGGAAGCCAAGCTTTCACTCCCAGCGAGTCATGTGACCTCGTATCGCTGACACTAAGCGAGGTCTGGTACTGTTGGCACCTATCCATCAACCTCGGCACGCCAGGTGTCTGGTCACTTCAATCACGTAATTGAGCCTCAAAGAAAAATGAATATGTCAGGTGTCGAATCATTGCTTCCAATCATCCTGGCATATGGCACGACAGTTCTATAAAGGTCACGGTTTTTCACCGGACTTTACAGTATCACAATCCTCTTTTATCAGGTGTTTTAATGTTGGCTTACCCTATGTATTACTGACAAGAGTTCGATCCCCTTCATAGTTAAAACCTCATGAGCATTTAGATTTTGATCCATCGAGGATAGTGCATAGCGACTGTCATACAGAAAGATTGAGTGAAATACTGCAGACGTCTCCAACTGTACGTTGATGTTTCGTGCTCTTTTCTGCATCCTTTTATGATAGCCTTTGTTGTGTGGTGGCTTCGTAGGAAGACCAAGGAGGGGAAGGCATCGGGGTGCCTGGAAAGAATGAATTCTATTCTGTAGACGTCTGTGAGTTCAAGTGTCTGAAGTGGAGGGAGAGTAGGAATGATAACTGGAAGACTTGATTCAATATTCAGTTTCATATTCGAGGTGTTGTTGGACTTCGCCCGTTCGATGTTCCACCGCGAGGTTGTATCACTGAGTAACGCAGCCTTGAGATGCAGGTGCCTTGAAAAAGGTCTTTGGTAACACCAGGGCTCTCACAGAAATTGGTCTTGGGATGATTATGAATAAATGAGTTAAATATACAAAGTTTGTTCTCGATGTTGATGCTGGCGTGTTCTTGCCGGTTCAGTTCCACATAGAGAGTGACTCTCGAGAAGATTGGTGGAGTGTGGACAACCTGGGAGAGGGAGGGGACTAGGACTTAGGGGTCAGAATGGGGCTGGACATAACCACGCTGTTGGTGTGGCTAGTGTGATGTGAGTGGTTGATGATGTAAATATGGGGATTGTATAGTTGTATGGATGTTGGTATGTTACAATAAACACAAAAAATCAGAATTCATTGATCTTTATCTACATAATCATATTACGATTTTATTTTTTCATGTATATATATATTATATTCTCATGATTATTTTTATAATAATCCCTTGATAGATTTCTATGAAAGTCCTGATGTTACCCAGAATCTTTCTCAATGACCCTGCAACCCATGGCTGCTCTACAACCAGTAGCAGCGGAATGTAGACATCCTTGGAGTCAGTTGTTTAACGAGATTGTACCCCAGTGATACAACTTATATTTGAAGACTTTTCACTCGCGGTATAACCTCAAACAGGCGGAGTCCGGTAACACATATCATATATATATATATATATATATATATATATATATATATATATATATATATATATATATATATATATATATGTGTGTGTGTGTGTGCGCGTGTGTGTGTGTGTGTGTGTTGGTGTGGGGTGAGGGTATATGTGTGTGTGCGTATATCCTACCTAGTAATAAATATTGCCAAACATGGTGAACCTTATATCCTTTTAACTGCATATCGCTTAGCATTAATATGACCAAGAAAATATTTTACCTAAGTTAATCTGACCTAATAAGTCTCGATGTATTTAAAGTAGGCTATGTTATTTTGGGTCACTGTGATCTTAAGCTAATAATATTCTATTTCACTCTTGAATGAATAATATTGGATCTGTAAACGAATGATTTCGGCAAATAAAGCATTTCACCTCAGTCCAGGCTGTTTTGCATAAGACAGTTGCCGATTTAGTTCCCACCCGACAATATCAACACTCGGGTACGATATACATATATGTACGAATCAGCAGCGTAGCGGGTGAGTGAGTCACGTCAGCCATCGGAGGAAATCCACTCACCCTGTGAACCCGGAGTTATGAATCATTACCCCCCCAGGGTGGATGATGAGGCAGAGGAGACGCACGTTTGTTGCCGTTGTCGGGAGCAGCTCCGCTTCTCGGAGACTGACTTTCGAGAATGATGCCGCCAGTGGAACCTGTTTCAGGAGGAAAGGTGGGAGATGTGGACCTGATTGTCTACATGGCCATATCTCCGTCTCTGCAATGAGAGAAAACGGTGATAGAAAACCGGATCAAGAACGGCTGTTGGGGTTGTGAGTGAGGGCATTCTTTTCTTTTCTCGTCTTTTCTTTTACACTGACCGACTTTCCACGAGCATACATGGCCTGATCAGTGGATATCTCGGGTGTCAAGAAAGAGAGAACGAATATGAAGGAGATAGTGGGGAAATTCGTATCATATCTGACGTTTAAAAAGTGGAAAGGTTATATGGGAAGAGAAGATAAAAGAAGAGAGTTGCACAGCTTCGTTGTTCGAGGAGACAGAGGCACCATGACTATGTTCAGAAGCATAATAGTATGCTATGACAAGTCTTATGGTTATAGTAAAATCGTATACGTAGAATGCCTGCCTTCTCCATTAGTCCATCCCTAAAAGCTTGCTGGATGTGACTCTAATCCCTGTTCTGAAGGACAAAATGAACGACTCGTCTCTGTTTGGAATCTGACCCCTTGAGATTGCAGTAACGACTGTCTTAAATAACCGAAGTTGTCATTCTGAATAGATAAGACAAGGCGTCTTCCACACCTCCGATCGTCAGTGTGGTTTCATGAGGGGGTCGCAAAACTTTAAGATATGCATCCTCGTCTTGAAAGATGTATTGACGTTTATGTTATCAAAAAAAAGTAGGCTCCCCCAGGTTTATAAGCAGGCCCCCCTGGTTTATAAGTAGGCCCCCCTGGTTTACATATGTTCGTGAATGTCAAGAAGACAATTGACTGTGTGAATTATATGATTTTTTTTCTCTATCTCTTGATAAAATCATGCCAACATATATTGTAAGCCTTCTACAATTTTTTCTCTGTGAGTCGAGAGCTGGTAGTAGAGTGAAGAATTCCTCCTTATAGATTCTTAAGGCCTTTGATGGGTTTCTGCTAAATCCGCATATGTAGAATTCTGATGTCTGTTTGAGTATTGCTCTTGTGAGGCAAAATACTGGACGTTTCTCAGCAAATATGAATTTCAATATTTTTTTTTTTTTTTTCAAATGATACGGTTCTGTCGACCAAGTCTACGGACGTACTCCATTTCCAGCAAACACGTCCCTAGCGCTGGTATCACCAATATAATGCTATCGAATACCTGTGTGATCTGCAGCTCCTACAGGAGAAGCTAGAAGAAGTTAGATACCTTCGAAATACTAAGGCTTAACGAAGGTATGCTGAGCTTTATGGAGGACTTCACTTGTTTGGGTCACATATTCACTGCCCGTGAAGGAGATAAGAGCTCAAATGTCACAGGTAACATCAGAG
>NC_092231.1:12395696-12515696 GCF_036320965.1 Panulirus ornatus
CAAACGTTAGGTAAGCTTCTGAGAAATGGGGTGTCAGAGAGAGAGAGAGAGAGAGAGAGAGAGAGAGAGAGAGAGAGAGAGAGAGAGAGAGACCCCGAGTTTCAATCATAAATATTCAATAATATCATCAGCATACAATGTTTTCTATTTTGAGTTTAAGTAGAGAATTTCTTCAAGTTTTAGTGACATTGAGTGCTGTTCGATATGAGACTCGGTTTTAGATCCGTATATGCCGGCAGGAAACCGCAAACACTTGTGTATTGTGCTCTCTTCTGCGGCTAGGAGTGAATGCTATTCTGAGCATAGCGCATGCGCAAGCTGTCAATGGTACTCTCAATTTAGTTCCAGCTCATGACACTAGAACCTTGCAAGATTTCGCCCCAAATTTTGAAAAGAGAAACGGTGTATGTATCTACCGTCAGTCCTGTTTAATGATTGAAATCCGGATGTCTTTCTCGGACACCCTGTCTAATGTTTCCTTGAAAGCTTACCCACAGTGGAGAGAGAGAGAGAGAGAGAGAGAGAGAGAGAGAGAGAGAGAGAGAGAGAGAGAGAGAGAGAGAGATACCTCACAGGTATAGGTGTCTTAACACACTTGGGAGATGTACCCGCCGCAATAAGATCAGTGATATGGGTACCAGTTACGGCTGGGGGGAGGGAGGTAAAGCGCCACAGCTGTGACAAGCCTAGTCAACCCCGACGTCTTTGGAACTGGACTCGAGTTCACCCAGGGGTGTCCGTGTCCAGCCCCAACTGACAGGCTCGTGAACCTCTCGTGGTCGGTAAAGATATGTAACATCTCAGTAGCCTTCCTGTTCTTCTGCTGCTTTTAAGGGCATTTTTTGTTTTTCCAGTGTTAAGGCCAGATCACCTCTCTTGGGTCTGGGGTCTATGTGGTCCGTGTATCTATGTACCTCTTATTCATTTACTTTACTTTGTCGCTGTCTCCCGCGTTAGCGAGGTAGCGCAAGGAAACAGACGAAAGAATAGCCCAACCCACCCACATACACATGTATATACATCCACGTCCACACACGCAAATATACGCACCTATACATCTCAACATATACATATACATACACACACAGAGACATACATATATACACATGTACCTCTATGTGACTGAAATACGTAAGTGATGAATGGGTTGTATTTAACTACAATGGTGATTGCAAATAAAGAAAACGACAGATGGGAGGGAGAGAGTACTCACTACTTACAGGGACTTACAATGAGATCTTTTTTTTTACTTGCCAACAGACAGGGCTGTCGTGTGACGCTCATCGCAAAGAAAACGTAGACTTGTAGTCGTGTGAGTGACGTGTTGTGAGGTATCATGTGCGAGATGGAGAGATTATATAAGTTTTTCGGACTGCACGGCAGCAACCACAGTTCCAGAGGAGTGAAACTTGACAGTCACTGAATGGCTGGCTCACTGCGCACTCCGTCACGAAGACTCCCTAGAGATACCCAGGTCGGTGGGTTACTGTCGACTGCACAGGGAGAGAGAGAGAGAGAGAGAGAGAGAGAGAGAGAGAGAGAGAGAGAGAGAGAGAGAGAGAGAGAGAGAGAGAGAGGTGGTGAGGAGGAGGCGTCCGGTCACGCATCACCGAACGCATACCTACCAGGTCGACCCCGTTAGGTTCCCTTGTCAGGCACAGGCTGCCGGTGAGATGCTCTTCCTGAGAGAGAGAGAGAGAGAGAGAGAGAGAGAGAGAGAGAGAGAGAGAGAGAAGAGAGGTGTCTTCGGTGAAAGTTGAAGTGCTTCTACATCACAATAAGAATTGAAAAAAAAAGAAGAATGATAAACGCTACATGCATGACGAGTTTAGTCTGATGCGTTGTAGTATTTGAGGAATTTCATGAGTGTTGACTTTGAATTGATTCGTAGGCAGTAGAGGAAGACGGTCAATTCGTAAATGATCGTGTACGATGCGGGAGGGAGTCTCTCCGTATACACACATACCTTCGCCATGGGGAACATGATATGGATTTAGGGTGATGGTGATGGAGAAATGGAAAAGGAGTGAGGGTGGTGAAGGAAAGAGGGTGGTGAAGGATGGTGATGGATTTTGGGTGAAGGAGCACGGGTGGTGATGGTGCGAGGATAGAAAAGGAGCAAGAGTGGTGGTGGAGCGGTGATGGAGTAAGGGTAATGGTGGAGCAGGTTATAGCACCGCTATTTTCAGTTAAAAAATATAGACTCCTTTGGAGTGAGAAGTTCTTTGAATGAACTGTACTCTCAGTGATACAGCCTAACCAAAGGTGACTTTTCACTCTCGGTTTAACCTCTTGTTTGTGGAGCCCAGTAGCACCTCTCTCTCTCTCTCTCTCTCTCTCTCTCTCTCTCTCTCTCTCTCTCTCTCTCTCTCTCTCTCTCTCTCTCTCTTTATCTATCTATCTCGTGTGTATATATATATATATATATATATATATATATATATATATATATATATGTGTGTGTGTGTGTGTGTGTGTGTGTGTGTGTGTGTGTGTGTGTGTGTGTGCGTGAATTTCTGCCCAGAAACCCTACCAACAATCTAGGATTTAACTTGATATAAACAAAGATAAATGTGTATAGTTCGAGCTAGATTTCGATTATTTTAGTGAAGTGTGAAATTGGCAGGGTGTTTCCACAGGATATCTGACAAATGCCGGCAAATAAAACTGTTGAATGTGGATTTAGAATCTAAATGTACAATTGAATTGTAAATCGTATCTGAATAATGCAATTAAAAGGTGTGTCTGTAAGAGGATTTTTTGTGTGTTGATATTACGATGAAAACGTCTTTCTAAAATGTCTACTATTAAACCACGCAGTTTCATCCCGGAAAACTGCATAACTTAGGAAATTCCCTGGTAATTTGAAATCCTTTGATAGTCAAGAAATCTTAAATGTCGTATAATAGCTTCCCACCTCCTGGAGAGATTGCTATATCATTTGGCCATCCTGTATACGACTTGAAGGATTTTCTTTTCTTTTTGATCCTTGAGAGGTTAGGCTCCTCGCTGAAGAAATATCTAACACCTTTTCCTTGAAGTTCTCATGGTGTGAAGAAGGGGTATTGCTGGGATTTAGTTTCAAATGCTTTTACGGCTTTGAGTTTTCGAAAAATATTTTCCCCCTTTCTTTCAATCGAGATGATCTTTAAGACTATTAAATCTTTTATCATGTGATGAATTATTAGTTTTGTGCAGGCCGGAGAAGGGAAGGGGTGTGGCGTATCTTGGTAAATCGGGTTATGTTAATAAGGTCATAAACATTCTACCTGATGTGTCTAAATTTAACATTTTTCTACACTACCGTTGAGGCCATCATCCAGTTAGATTGATATGTTTTTGAGGAAACTAAAGATGATTAGTGATTCTGTATATTGTGAAATGTTTGAAACAGAATTCTCCAACGATGTTATGAATGGTCTGCCGCAAATTCATCAGACTGGTGTTTCCATCCGTCCTATTTTTGTAGTACGTAAGTAATATCTGCCTCATTACTTTTTCTGATTCCAGTAACAACGTGATTGGTGTCCCTCAAGTCCATTGTAAATGTCCTCTGGATTGTTCAGTGTTGAACATATAACATCTTAAAGTTTCTAATTCCACTTCTGTCACTATGTACCCCTTGGGAAGTAATTGATTACGGGTCTTATGAATTCTCACAGATTTTGTGACCTTCACATATTGTGAGGAATTATGTATGGTTAGCAGTGCGGTAAAAGAGTTTGTTCACCAACACTCCATTTGAATGACATTATCAATATCTGCCTCATTACTTTTTCTGATTCCAGTAACAACGTGAATGGCGTTCCTCAAGTCCATTGTAAATGTCCACTAGATTGTTCAGTGTTGAACTCGTATTTCATTTCATACACAACAGAAACGTGTTGGAAGTGGTTCTGTTTCTTGGTCCAATCATGACTGATTTGTTTATATGCTTTTCCATGAGAGAATGTGGCTAAGTAGTGACTGTCCATCTGCGTTATGCTCTGTTCTGTGTAAGAGTTATGTTGATCGACTCATATAGTTTCGAGGCCCTTCTAATTCTTATAACTTCTTTGAACATTTAGATAGTCGACATCTAAAGATCAAATTTACATTGGAGATGGAAAAAAAAAATGTAGACTTTCTCTTTTTTCTTGTATGTATCAGAAAGTGAGGGTATAGACCAGCCAGAGTGGTAGCTGGAGATGAGAGACTACAGTGAGGGAGGAAAGCCAGAAGAGGGTAGCTTGGAGATTATACTCTAATGCCACACCGTCAGGCGCTTTGGATGCAACACAGGGGCTCCTAGAGAGGATGATGACCAGAGATTCGTAAGATAGAAAATGATGTCATTATCGGTGGATCTTGCAATGCGAAAGTCATATTGATGACATGACGCGTGTGCGCGCGCGCGCGCGCGCGCGTGTGTGTGTGTGTGTGTGTTTGTGTGTTATGAGTGGAATGCCTCAAAATCTTCTTTTTTACTTGAAACGACACACTGAGCATGAAGTGGTGGTAATATATACATGAAGAACCCAATGATATTCTGGTCGACTCACTTCGACGAATTTTCGTCAGCATTTGTAACCTGATTTGATATATACAGTCACACCAGTAATGAAGAACTGCTACTGAGGGACAGAGAAACAAACAACAGCGAAATGAATTCAAGAGCACAAGTATAGGAGGTTCGTTAGTGTAAGTGGGAGGAAATTAGAGTTAATTGATAGGGCGTTGCTGCTCAAGTGGCCTAAGGCCCTCTAGTTGATGAATGATGCGGAGGCTGGGTCCGGCTACAGTTCTGGTATAGTCATAGGGTACATAATGCTTAGACACTACTATGAATTTCCAAGTCGGAAGAATACACAAAAAACAAAAGGCAGTGACGAAAAGTTTCTAAAATAACTTACTTTCCAGATCGATAATGAGGATTTACTGAAAATTCTATGAAGAAAGAAAAAGAAGTTAGTATCATTATCAATCGCTAATACAAACTACAGAAAATGGTTTTTCGTAAAGAAACCAAACCACGAATTTTTACTTCCTCTAAGGAATACAGACGTCATCCGTACGAGTCCAGTTAATAAGTGTGACAGTATGCTTGTAACCCCAGCAGCAAGTTACGACTATTTTCACCGAGGGAAGTGAATGTAAATTACCCCAGGGATTACCGACCTCACTCAAAATTATGAGGGCGGTGAGATGGGTACACTGGATATCTCGGCGGTCATGGGTGGATGGGTCTGTGTGTCCCATCCATCAGGGCGGTAGTGGGGAGCCTTGCTACATAATTCTCAGGTGATGGGTAAACCGTGGGTAATATGGACGGAAACATTACTACCTCCTTAGAGAACCTTTGATGGCTGACGTCAATAGCTAACACATGGCCCTTAGCCTGCGAGACAGTGGGAGTCTAGTGTGAGGGTATATGCAAGCTCGATATAGAAGACTCTGATTATGAACAGAAATATTGTATGCTATAGCAATCTCCATCATAAATGGAACGAGGGAGAAATCACAGGTATAGAGGGCCTTGTTTTAAGATGGAACTACTCATTATATAGAGCACCAGAGGTAGCTCCCAATACTGCTTTTAACGTTGGCCAGCCAATACCACAGTCATGAATGAATTCAAGATTTTAGACAAGCAGATTTGATAATCTTCATAATCCTCTGGCCAGGATAACCTAGGTGCACTGACAAATGAAAACGTTGTGGACGTAGGTTGGGAAGAGTTAAGTCAAGCATTTAAAGTAGTAGGGAGAACAAGCGTGTTACTGCATAACAGGCTTTCATTATCAAGGTATAAGCTACGGTGGGACACTGAAACAAAGGACCGTAACATGGCTGAGAATGTCACGTAGAGTTATACTGCAGAAACGAAAAACTTACACATCAAAAGCAAAAGCCAGTATGAAACATAGAAAAGAAAACTTTAAAGAATTTCAGAATTATGGCACAAGCAAGTAAGGCATTCTCCCAGTCGACTGATTCAGTTATAAGGAAAAATTTAGAACAAAATCATAATGATCTAGAAATGGCAAAGGTCTTGCATCATATTTCCACCTCATTCGTATTTTCCAGTGAAGATAAATCTAGTCTTCTAGAAACAGTTCCATTGCTAACGGAGGAGAGTGTTTTGCAGCTAAGTGACGGAAACGGTCAAAGCATAATGTCAACCATAAACGGGAATGAAGTTGATAAAACAGTAGCACAATATTTACTTAAATCAATGAAAGAAGCTAATTAGGAGGCAGTTATGCCCTCGGCTGCTCTAATTTCATTTCTCTTCTAAGTGAAAAGTTCCAAAGATTTGGAAAATATCTATCCACTGTAGCATCGCTGCTCGAAGAAAATAATAAGTCCAAGCTCGGAAATTATTGCCCAATTAACCTGACGTTCGTTATTGGCAAATTCATGAAAACCATCATCCCAAACAAGATTGTAAATCATTTAGAGGTTCAACTCTTAATCAGCAATTCAGAGCATGGTTTTTGACGGAATAATTCATATATGACAAATCAGATCGATTTCTTGATGTGATCAACATATACGATGAAAGTAAATCAGTTGATGTCGCTGAATTAGATCTCCGAAACTCTTTCGATAAGGCAATCGTGAAGTTACAAGATGTATAATGTCCGCAAGAGACCTTGTTCGCCCCCATACACGTTTAAGATTCATTGTGGGTACAAAGCATATGACACTCTGAGGGTGAAATCATCGTACGTTTGGTCGTTAGACTAGAGTTCGTAACGGTGTCAGCACCGGCAACCCGCCTCAGGCAATCTTTAGGAAAGGATTTTCTTCCTTTACTCCTCCTGGCTGCCACTTCATTTTGGGAAGTGTGCTTCTGGGCGCTGTATTTCTTCTAAATGTGCTTCATGATGGCTGGCTTACCTTTCTAGGGAGGAGAAAGCCCAAGATCTGGTCTGGAAGCAAGAAAATGTGGGTACACGTGAGAGTTCTTGGCGGAGTTGGCACTCAGAACATACGGTCAGGCGGCTGCTTGCCAGTGCTCTTGTCCTCACTGAAAACGTCATCCCATCATTCAAACTTATCCCTGGTCGCCAGAGGAAGACTTCTAGAGCTACACATAACCTCCTTAGATGAGAAGTATTGAAGCAACCCAGCATTCCAGCTGCTAGACTCATGAAAAGCCATCCAAAGCTTTTAAGAAACGTTTCTCAAAGAACAATTCAACATCGCCTGCAAAAGGACCTTCACATTCTCTCTAGCAAACCAGCTGCCTAAGACCTGCTCACGAAGGAAATGGAACGCAAACAACTAGCATTTGCAAAGAAATACAAAGACTGGATTGAGCAACAGTTGAGTAAGGTGATGTTTTCCGATGAAAGTTCCGTCAGATGTGTACAGTCGAGGCAGGGGAAGGTGAGGAGGCGAGAGGGTGCCAGCCGATATGGCTATTGTTTCACGTTGAAGACGGTACCAATTTTATCAACCAACTCCCAAGGGTAAATGAACGACTGGGATGACTTTTGAACTCACTCTCGCAACTAGGATTCGAACCAGTACGTTCGACTCCGGATGGCCCCTAAATGCGTCACAGTCAAGAACACTAAACGCAACGTTGTAAGATAACGAATTTCGTAGATGACTTCTAAGCGGGGAAATAAAATTGCAACTGAAACTGAACTTCTACATCTGTAAGCTGAGGCTTAACGATCTGAGACACTGTAGTCACAGGCCAAAAGTGGTTTTGATATCGATCCGTAGAGAAGACGAAAAGATGAGCTACATTATGAAATCAATTGAGCTACAAAAAGTTAATGGGAAAAACAGCAACTGACGTAATAATCATCTATGACCTAAAATGCAAAGACACGTTGTTTAGAAGCAATGAAAAATGGTGGATGAAATTCTAGGCTTCATAGGTAAAGCTTTGGAATTCAAGTCAAAGGACCTAATCTTCACTCTTTACAGTTCTTAAGTTCACCTTAACCTTCAGTAATGTGTTCTGTATTTTTAACCGTACTTGAAAAGTGACATTAATAGACAACAATAGCAAGCTACCAGGACGATTCCTGCATTGAAAAAAAAAAAATCCATAAGTGCCGTCCATAGAGGGTTAAATTTTACTTAGAAAAAAGGTCTGAAGTTGACATGGTAAAGAAATTTAGAATTACCAGAGTCTGATGATCTCCATCGAAACAGCTATTCACAAGGCTAGATCCGTCTAAGTTCAGTTATATGGTATTGCAGACAAACTTGTGGGAAAACGTTTTATTTCGAATGAGGCAAAGTTTTTTCCTTACCAAGATTGGTGATATATGGAATATGGAGTATTTGTAAAGAATACCATAGAACTCTTAAGAATTGATTTGACAATTACTAGCTTCTCTTATTTCCAAAACGGGGCAATATTTGCGCCTCACTGACAGAAAAAGAATGCTTAGAGATATTTCTCTTTACTTCTCAACTTGTTTTCCCACTCTTTCCACACCAGGCTCTGTATATCTGATCTCTGCTACAATCACAAACAGCGTCAAGAGGACCTAGTGTTCTGTCGGTTTTTTATATTCTTTTTATTCCCCCTCGTTTTGTGTTTCATATTCATTTAATATTCAGACAAAATGCGTAGCTTAGCAAGAGTCATCCTGAGTGATGGTTGCATCTTTATTAAGGTTACATTTGGAGATCCTGAGTAAAATCATGATGCCGAAAGTAAATGCCTCTCTATAGAAATGATAGGAAAGCTCGGAGGGAGACTTCATAAGCAAGAAGAATGTGGACATAACTGCCACTCTTGAAGGGAAGCATATTCATCATGTCTTTGACGCTGAACAACAACAACTACCACAAGTACGTTCACTGACCCTTCTGATGTGCACGTTCTTTACTAGGTCAGTAGTGTCTTGAGTCGACATTTGGTAATGTTCATATCCACTTTTTTTACGTCACCTTTGACCACTACGTCACAGTCACCAAAAAAAAAATTTCTCTCTTCTACCAACTACGTCGGGGTATTTTGATCACTAATGCTGAGATTTTTGTGAAATACGTAGGTCAGGTCGTGGCTTACGTAAATGTTTCGTGTTCGTTCTTACGAAGTGTCAGTAGAGCTGCTGTCCTACCCTCGAGGCCAAGTCCGATGTCCGTGTCCACACTCACGCAGAGGTTTCGGCCCAAGGTAATGTAACTTTGCTTCGTGGCCGAACCACACATTTCTTTTCTTTCTTTTCATAATCGCTATTCCAACATATGGATCCCTTGAGATGCTGTACTTCTGTTGCTGTTAAGTAACCTCGAATCCCTTAACAGTTACGGCTGATCGATAAAGGACCAATCACAGTACTTCCGTCAACTATCGTTTAATCGGCAATGAGTCAGTCAGAAACTTTCCGAAAGCAACCAAAACAATAAGACAAAAAAAGAGTCATAACTAATGGAGTAGAAAGTAAACATAAGGCTAACTTTTACGGTACAAAAACATAAAGTAATCCTTAATCGTTGTTAATTGTAGTGATCTTTAAGCGAAGTATTTCCCAGCTTTGATTATCGATAATTTGCGGATCGCAAATAATGGGGCAACGTGATCAATAGCGATAGAATTGACTGTATTATTATTATGCTTCTGTAGGTCATTAGGACACAAGACTGAAGCATCTTACTACCTGTCATAGACTACACAACAGCTGATATCTCCAAGACACCATTATGAATCTGATTATCGTACAAGTCCGAAAACACTGTAAAAATTAACATGAAGACTGCGAGCTGTGAGGTACCACCATTTGCCGAGAATTGATTAGCTGAATGATAGCCAATTTCTTTCGCTTGATTTGTCAAAGCTTATTGTTGATAACATAGTTAGCGTTTGATGCCCGAAGTAGCTCCCATAAAGTGAATGATGCATTAGTAGTTATGCGTTGTAAGTCAAACAATACAAGAAGAAAATCTAAGTACCACGAGGAATATCATAGGGTTGTAGAAAGCTGCCGAATGAACGTGGGTTGTTAAGTCATATAGAGAGAGAGAGACTACGGTGGTGTCCACTAAAAACTCAGTGATTGTAGAACTCAATAAACGTGGTGGACAGTAATGAAAGAAACAGAATAACACCAAAAAAGTTTCCTAATAATATTTGATATAAATCACTGCTTGATGCCTGGTGAATTATTTCAGTAAAGAGCAAGTTTCTCATTTAAATACTTCTTGTAATATACATTTTCGTAAGTCGTCAATTGAAAGAGGCATCATGAAAGTTAAAGTATTGATTTAGTAATTATATATCCAATAGTTCTTGTCGAATGCATTAGCTTCAAAATGACTGAAACTCTTTGAACAACCATATGATACCATATCTTCACCAAAAACATCAACAGCAACTTCTTCACAAAATTCTAAGTAAAGCACATACACAACACAACAACGAGGGTGATAGTGTATGCAAGTCAACTGCAAAAAAAAAAAAAGGACAAAAAAAGAAAAATCTTTTGCATGAATTTCTGCGACACCGCACGGCCCCAGCTTCTTAACCTGACCTCATTTTGCTTAAGGCACATCAACGTTGCCAACATGAGGATCCTTAGTTAATGATGGTCTGACGACTGTTGTCAGCTCCCTCCCTCATGTAGATCTTTACCTCTCGTGATATCACTACACGTTCCTCTCTCACCTTCTGTACTTCAGTGATGTAGGTCGAAGGACAATCAGAGCAGATGATCCATTACCCATAAGATAAGGTGAAAGCCCCCTGGGCCCAAGCGGTTAATTCATGCACACACAACTAATCGATTGCTTTTAAGTCGAGTATCAGCTGATCTCAAACACATTACCGTGCAAAGAGGTCCTGAACAGCGTCAGAGCCATATGATACATCATCATCATCATCATCAACATAACAACAGTAGTTATAATAGTCATGATTGTTTAAATAATACTACCAATGATGATATTGATGATGATAATGATAATAGTAATAATCATAATAATAATAATAATGATAATAATAATAATGATGATGATAATAATAATGAATGATAATAATAATAATGATAATAATGATAATAATAATAATAATGATAATAATGATAATAATGATAATTATAATAATAACAATAATGATAGTAATGATAATGATATAATAATAGTAATGATAATAATAATGATAATAATTATAATAATAATGATAATAATAATAATAATAATAATAATGATAATATGTTTCGAAGATTTTGGTAAGTTCAAATGCTCTTAGACGAGATATTAAAAAAAGGTCACACAAGTTTCGTTACATTTAAGACAAAACAAAAATGGTAACTGATCGGGACCTCAGGTCATAAAGTGTTGTGCTCTTGTGTGTGCGTCTGTGTCCATAAAATGCTAGGCAAATGAGCTGCAGGTACGAGGTGTCTTCTTTATGGCGGTTGCATCGTGGGCATGAAGGGTCCTGGGATGTGGTGAACCGGTGCTTGTAGTGTTATATTGATGGTTGATGTCCAGAACGTTAGCAGGAGAGGGTGACTCTAGTTTGTCTAGGGAGTGTGGCGGGAGAGTGTGACTCTAGTTTGTCTAGGGAGTGTGGCGGGAGAGTGTGACTCTAGTTTGTCTGGGGAGTGTGACGGGAGAGTGTGACTCTAGTTTGTCTGGGGAGTGTGGCGGGAGAGTGTGACTCTAGTTTGTCTGGGGAGTGTGGCGGGAGAGTGTGACTCTAGTTTGTCTGGGGAGTGTGGCGGGAGAGTGTGACTCTAGTTTGTCTGGGGAGTGTGGCGGGAGAGTGTGACTCTAGTTTGTCTGGGGAGTGTGGCGGGAGAGTGTGACTCTAGTTTGTCTAGGGAGTGTGGCGGGAGAGTGTGACTCTAGTTTGTCTGGGGAGTGTGGCGGGAGAGTGTGACTCTAGTTTGTCTAGGGAGTGTGGCCGGAGAGTGTGACTCTAGTTTGTCTGGGGAGTGTGGCGGGAGAGTGTGACTCTAGTTTGTCTGGGGAGTGTGGCGGGAGAGTGTGACTCTAGTTTGTCTGGGGAGTGTGGCGGGAGAGTGTGACTCTAGTTTGTCTGGGGAGTGTGGCGGGAGAGTGTGACTCTAGTTTGTCTGGGGAGTGTGGCGGGAGAGTGTGACTCTAGTTTGTCTGGGGAGTGTGGTTTTATGATCGGTGTATGTTTTAGTGGGTTGAAGTTTAAGACTGAGATGGAAGGTCGGTTTTATAGTACTTGTCGGATTCTTTCAGTGTGTATGTGTTCCGTCAGTGTTCTGTATGTTGGGAATTGGGAGGGCTGTGTAAGTAGAGGTTACGGAAGTGAGAGGCAGGGGTAAGTTTTTCATTTCTACATGGGTGTTGGTGGTTAGTTATAGAGTGATTTAGATGGGAGAAGTCTAGTGCTGTTGCATACAATTGAGTGCCGAGCATATTGGGGTGGAAACATGCTCCCTTCTTTCCATTTGGTCTCCATTGGTCTGTCTCATCTCCCTGCCTACTCGGGTCTACGCTCTCAGTTCCTTCTCTCTCAACCTCTCCTTTTCATTCCGCCCTCTCTACACATCTTCCTATTGTCCTCTATTTCTTCATAATTAGAAATGAATTTTTTCCCTCAGAGTTTCTCTTCCTGTACCTTTTTCCACCTTTATCTTACTCATTTCCATAAACCTACCTCTGTTATTTTCTTCGTCAGTTCCCTTTTTTTCATTTTTCTCTCATCGACTTCCTTCTTCCTTGTTCCTCTTCTTCCTCATCTCCCATCCTCCTCACCCACCTCCCTTCCTTCCTCAGATGACTGATATTTCCAGAAAACGCATCACGTGAGGATGCCCATTCAGATACCTTCGTCCATTCATTTCGTTCAGGCGTAAAGCTACTTTCAAGATGTGTATGTTGTACACACACACACACACACACACACACACACACACACACACACACACACACACACACACACACACACACACACACACACACACACATACACACACACACACACACAATTTTTCTAAAATTTGATGTTGGTCACGGGCGTCAACATCACAGAGAGATACAATTTCAAATGCGTATCATCTCTGCTCTGCCTGGGTTCTAGGGAATGTAACATTCCGTCTTGCCTAATCTAGCATCCAGATTGTCACAAGCAGAGATAAGCGTAATTGAAAACAGTCGATGCTCGGACCGGGTGTGTGTGAGGCTGTGAGGCACCAGTGAGGGGAATTTCCAACAGCAAATGAAGCCATCTCGTCGGCGTTGGGAAAGAGAACCAGACGCCCTGCTAATGACACTGTAACCGAGTCCATCACGTCCAATAATTCTCTCGGCCGCCGCCAGGTTGACTTAGTGGACATGTGGTCCGCGTCAGAGGAGGAGGAGGAGCAGGAGGAGGAGGAGGAGGTAGAAGGCTGAGGGTTGCTGGGTTTAAGTAGGTCGTGGGTTGTAAGAGTACGATGGTGCGGGTTTGTGTGCATCTTGTGGGTAGGCCAGGGCAACAACACTTCAGTCAATGTTCTACGGTGTGATTAAGAACTGCTGTGGTGTTGAGGAGCTGATGTGGTCTCCTGGAGAAGAACTGGACCAGATTTGGTTAGCTGGCACGGGTGACTCTGGCCGCTCTCACGGAAAAAAAAAAAAAATAAATAGGAGAGATAATGGTCTCCGTGCCTTCTCATGTTTGTCTTAACAGCTACGTGCTCTTCCCTTTTTTGATGCATTGATTTGTACTGGTATCACCAGCAAATTTATCATTGTGCACCCTATGCTCATCCTGTGAGCAGTAGCGCAAGAGGATTACAGAGGTCACAAAGGGTGTTCGTCAGACCCCAGTGGGCATATTTGCATTACATAGATTGTTACAAAATTAGTTCATTACATAAGCTTCATTACATACATGACACAGTCCTCCACATTTCTATAATGCTTGATTGCCCCTTCCTCATACATTTTTAGATGATTGTTCTTTCCTCCATGATTTTCCTATAATCATATATCATCATGTATTTAGAGCTTGGCCTTGAATAAGGAGTCTTGACCGTGGTTGGTGGAGCCCTGGACTTAAAAGAAAAAATGGTGTTGAGGATCGTTCAGCTCTGAACGGATGACGGAATTACAGTAAATATGATTTTTCTTTTATCTTCGCTCTAGCAATACTTCTTCACTGGCTTTCCCCAACGTGACTTTCACACCAAGCTAACGAGGAGTAATTTTGATTCGTCCTCCTTATATAAGAAGGACCCTCGACATGCAGTTATGGAGACACCCTGAGGACGTCGAATCACATTTCATCCGCGAGATGAACCCAACCTTCTAACATACCAGTGGCTCACATGAACAAAGTTCCTTTGGTCAGAATGTGAACAAGGGTGTGAAGGGAACGGAGTCAGCGCTTTGGTGGGAGGTGTGTGGAAAGACTTGTGGAGACGACAAGAGAAAGACAACCACTGAAACAGTGACAGCTGTAAGGCGGCAACAAGTATGATTTGCATACACACACACACACACACACACACACACACACACACACATGCAAAAACACAGAGGTAAAAATAAACCCAACAGACCCTTATCTAACTAAAACTAACAGGGATTAGTCTAGATAAACCTAACCAAAACATCGTGCATGGGTGCCCCCATTCTCACGTCACGTGACTAGCTTTGCTTAGATAGAAAAGAATGAAAGCTTACAGACTACACGACGGGCGTAGCGCATCGGATTGTTCCAGGAGTGATGATTACAGTGATAACAGTAACGAAAATGATAAACATGTAGCAGTAGCATTAACAATGATACTGACAGTAGTTATACTACTTCTACAGCTACTACTGCCACTATTACTACAGCTACTGCTACTACGAATGATAATGATAAGAATAGGTAATTAGTATTCATTTATTGACTCCTTCAATAGAAGTGCACCCGAGTACATAAGTCAAATTGACCCTGATGGCTAAGTGTGACACTGGAAGTCGGTTCTGGCAGGGCGCCCATCATGTCTTAAAAGGCAGTCTAAGGCTGGGTCATGGTACCCAAACAAACATGCATAAATTACAGTGATACATTGGGCATTCCATGTTATTCTGAGGATGCGTTTACTTCTCTCCAAGCTTCAATGCGTTACGAATGATCCTCGATGTCCGGCTTACCGCGGCTTTGTGGTGATTGGAGTCACAAGATTTTTTTTTTTTCCCAGAGCGTCACAAGTGGCTGAGCCAAAGCATTCTTGCGGGGTCATCATCTTGTCCCTGTTACGTCGACTGGAGTTCGGATGATCGTATGACCGATTTCTCTTGTGGTCGTCAAGTTGTTGAGACATCTGATGGACCGACTCTCGAGGAGAGGTTGTGGGCATGATGAATAGATTGGGCTTGAGTCCACTGTGGTGTAGGAAGGGTTGTATTGGCACTGAGGTGCAGGATTGTTCTGGAGAGGAAGGGGATGTGGAGACTTTTCCCATGGCCATCCCCTTGATGGAGGTACATGGTTGTCCTGGGGATGAACGTCAACGTCGTCTTGGTAGTGAGATTGCGCATCGTTTGAGGTAGAGGCGGAGGATGATGACAATGTCAGACTGGTAGAGAAGAAGGGGGTGGTCGATGGGATGTCTTAGGTGGGATCATATAGATTAAGGGTGATGACGATCCGCTTAATTCCGACCTTCAATGTCTTCATTCTCCTTCTGAGAGGCTGATAAGTATTACGTCATGACGAGAGGATGAGTCAGATAGCAAAACCGACGGAGTATATGGCAAGGTGCTTGGCTCAGATATTGAAGAGGGAGTCTGTTGGCATATCCATGACAGCGGTAACTCGATTCATATGGTACTTAAGGCACTGCCAAGAATCATTTGATGCAAGTCTTGATGGGGTTGATTTTAGCGAAGCTTGGACGAGTTTGGGCCTGTGTTGACGGGCACGAGAGTCATGCTGGCCTGTTCACCATGCATTTTGAAACGTGACCAGTATCTCAGCACCTGCAGCAAGAGGGGGAAGGAGAGAACATCTCTCGGACTTCGCTGGGCGTATAGAATTCATTAACAAATTGAATTCGCTCGAAAGCTGGCCTCAAAGCACTCCAACCCTCGACCAGCCTGCTATGGGAAGCCCATGACTTTTGAAATTTCCAGCGGAGTGTACTCCTTTTAGTTCCTATTTGACCCATGTAGGGTTTTATTCCAATGGGTATCTCGTGACGAGATGTATCTAAAAGAGCTCGTGAGATGTAAACAAGCCAGAACGAAGAGGACACACCTTGATTTTCATCTAGATCAGGGTCACGATGCATTGCCCAGGTGACTGTGCTTAGCCACTGGACTTTGGTGTCAGTCGACTGGCACAAGCACTATCGCCCCTGGTAGCCCCTGGTATGAGTGTCACTCGCACTAGCACCTCTGGCACTAGTAGCACTGGCACTAGCACCTCTTATACTATTATCACTGCCACCTCCAATCCTGGTGGTACTTGCAGTACTTGCATCCCTGGTACTGCTGTCATCGTCATTCCTCCCCGGTACAAGTATCACGAGCACCACCGGTACTAGTATCACTGGTAGCACTTGATCCCCGGTATAGATATCACGGGAACCACCTTTGGCTGGTAGCAATGGCATCCCACACCCCACACACCCTGCATCCATGGTCGTATCCAGGATCGAGCTGCACACCAGCCACACCTCAAGCTTACCAGTGGCGTCAGGAGAACGTCAGGCAACTATGGGATCCTTAGTCAGTCAGCCTGAGAGTATAACCGCACAGGGGTAATTGACGGCCGATCCTCAATTTTTTTCCTTCAGTAGCACGGCTAAGTGCAGAAAATGCCACAAAGACTTAATAGTCCCCAGGCACTCCAGACGTCCTGAAACCTCCTACATCAGTAAGCTCTTTGGTGAGGTAACAATACTCCATCAGATGTAATACAATGAAACCTCACACCGCAGTATTGTTGCCAAGGTCCCTGTTCTCTGTTTTCCCACTACTCCTCTTATTGATGATAATGATAATGGTATTTTCATTATCATTACTACAACTACTAGTCATAATGAAAAACATGATACTACTACTAATTCTACTATTGCTACTAACAATACTAATAATGATGATAATGATAATGATAATGATAATAATGATAAAAATAGTAATAATACTAATAATAATAATAATAATAATAATAATAATGATAACAATAATAATAATAATGATAATAATAATAATAATAATAATAATAATAATAATAATAATAATAATATAAGAAGTACAAGCAGCAACAGGCCACTGGGACCTTCCTAGAGTGTTTTTGTTTATGGAAGAGATCAAAAACATAAGAGATTAGCGTGGTAACAGTAGAGCAGCAAACACGTGACTTAAGATCAGATATCTGCAACAGTTCCTCTGTAATACGGCGGCGCTGTTACCGTCATTGGCGGACTTGAATAGTTTGTCAAGCCTGTTCTTAAACGTACCTATGGTGCTGGTTTTTGCTATAGCCTTACTGGTAAACTGCTTCATATGTTATCCGTCCCGGTGATAGATGAGAACATTGCCTCATTCGAAGTAAAACGTTTGCCCACAAGTTCGTGTCCATTACCGCGAGGAAAGTTAGACAAATCTAGTTTTCATTTGCTCTTTAGGACGAAATATGTCAAAGCCTTTGATCATTTTGAACACCTGACGTGTTATTGCTGAGATACTTGTATTCTCCTCGTATTATTAATCATCATCATCATTATCATCAATAATGGTAATGATGGTGATAATGGTAACAACTCACTTGTCCTTTAGTCAGTAGACAAAAATACATTGTAATTACAGTGAATAGTACAAATGAGTCTTATCATCCGCCAGTGGACTTATGTGGACATTTGGATTCCTTTGTAGCTCTTTTGTCACTAGAAATGACGTACAGCCACTATAAGTGTATATATATTGAAGCCTGACACCGAGATTTTCCTTAAACTCTAAGGGGAAAAACAATGAAGTCGGCTAACAACAGTTATCTCGGTGTTTGTCCAAAAAACATATTAGCCAAGCTGGAAACACGCATGTAATCACAGACCATCTATCTAACCCTCTTCTGGGCACATGGTGTACCGCCATTAAGGCACTTGTCACTTCCATTAGGCCTGAGGAGGTGGGGGGGTTCTCTTTCATCCCGGCAAGTGCTTGTTGAAAGCCATTTATATTTTTGTATGTGTGTATAATGTGATTAACCTTTGTGCCTGGCGAATGCTCCAACGAACCCCCTTACACCTTAAGATACGGCGGTGTCTTTGGTTGGCCGATCCTCTAACACTGATCCCCTGGTGAATGTTCAGAGTAGTTCCGGTTGTTGCATTACGATCAGTTACACCAACAGTGAGGGAGTGTTCGTTGAGTCAACATGCTTAAGCTTTCGGTCAGCAAGTGGGAAGCTTTCAATTGGATGCACCTTTTATAGGGTGTTTAGCTACGCCAACATAGCTGAGACCTGTTTCATCATAGCTGAGGACGTCCTCTCTCAAGTTGGGTCTGTCCCAGCTGCTCTCTTTAAGGGTCCACAGGAGGGTGGACCCAGATGAGATATCTGTACTGAGGTCCCAAATGATGGCTCCATAGATCAAGTTGGGCTCTTTATGCGTCTGCATGTTTCCTTTGCACCTCTGGCAGCATTTCAAGAGACCAGTTCGTTGGAGGCTGCGATGGATGACAAGCGGGTTAGAATGGTAATCTGGCAGATGATGTGAATCCTAAAGTGTTGCTTTATATAACAGCAGATCATCTAGACGTAGGTCTGTGTAGCCATATATATATATATATATATATATATATATATATATATATATATATATATATATATATATATATGATTCACTTCATCCTTCCATCTCCAATTTGGTTTCCCCCTTCTTGTCTCCTCCAATTCTGACGCATGCATCCTATTTGTCAACCTCTCCTCACTCATTCCAAATCATTTCGGCACATCCTCTTCAGCTGTCTCAACCGTACCCCTCGCAGAACCACGTCTTCCTCTCACCCTATCATTTCTCACTAGATCAAACCTTCCCTCACATCATTTCCTCAAATATTTCATTTCCAACACATCCACCCTACCCTGCACATCATCATCTATAGCCAGTGCTTCGCATCCATACAACATCGTTGGGATAACTATACCTTCAATCATGCCCATTTTCGCCCTTGCAGATAGACGACCTCTCCATACGTCCCTCAATGCTCACAAAACTTTCGCCCCATCACCCACCCTCTGGTTCCCCTCCGCTTCTATGGTTCCATTCGCTTTAATGTCCACCTCCACACTCTCCAAGTCTTCTGCACTGCTATACCTGATACCCTTGCTTTTATTCACATTTAATCTCAACTTATTTCTTTCACACAATCTTTTCCTCGGGAATAGACCTTCAGATAGAAGCCAAATTCCATTTTATTTGAAAGATTATCCTTGACAGGTAAAGGGCAAATTCAAGGACGAACAAATGGAAGAGACAGGGAGAGAATTTCGGTGAGAAGGAAGAGAGATGAAGTAAGAGCAAAGAGAAATGGGAATAGAAGGGAGAATAGAAATCCCAGAATAGGAGAGAGAGAGAGAGAGAGAGAGAGAGAGAGAGAGAGAGAGAGAGAGAGAGAGAGAGAGAGAGAGAGAGAGGCTTAAATGAGCTATAAAAGGAATGACTTCAGGGATAGATCCAGACGACGAGGAAGGGAAAGAGATTAACAGAAGAGGAAAAGGCTGTGATCCCTTCCATATATACACTCACACCCATACTGATCCTTTATAGAGTGAGGGGTCAGGTGCCTGGGTAGTGCAACGTAGGGACCCGCTACGGAAGCAACAGCCACTAGTAATGCAGGAAGTGTTCGAGTCCGACAGATGCCTGGCTTGACCTTCACTGTGTAAACACTTGCGCTACATGTGTGAAGCGAGTTTAGAGAAGTTGGACAGAGCAAATAAATGATGCAGTCAAATCATCTGTAATAATGACATGCATTTTGTACGGCCCAAGATCTAAATTAGGGTATAATTAAGAGACACGTAGATTTGATAGTAATAGAATGTTTAGCTTATTTTTTCCCCGAATTCTGTCTCGCAGAAGGTATGTGGAGTGCCGAGAAAATATGTATGTTATCTTATGAATATAATGTCATCTCTGCAAAAGCAAGACACCTTCGAGTAACTATAAAAAAAGGAGTGAAGAGCCATATGCGTATTTTCCGCTGGCTCGTGACTAAGCTCTGGCACACAGGGAGAGGAGGAGGAGGAAGAGGGGGAGGAGGCGCATCGCTTTGTTATCATCTTGTGCAGAGGAAAAATTATTGCCTGCCACAAGTATTGAAACTGATCCTTACTCTACAAGGCCACACACACACACACACACACACACACACACACACACACACACACACACACACACACACACACACACCCTCCCCAGCTGCCGGGTACAAACCTCCTCCTCCCCCGCCGCCGCCCACCTTTACTTTGGCTGGTCCTAACCTCACGCTCGCCCTCGTACTCATAACAAGACCTTTTTGCCCTTCCTAATCCTGTTAACCTTTACTTCATGCCTACCCACGGCCTAAACATCTTCATGTCATCCCTACCCACAGGCTAATCATCTTCACGTCGTGCCCACCCCAGCCTAATCATCTTCACGTCGTGCCCACCCCAGCCTGATCATCTTCACGTCATGCCCACCCCAACCTAATCATCTTCACGTCATGCCCAACCCCAGCCTAATCATCTTCACGTCATGCCCACCCCAACCTAATCATCTTCACGTTATCCCTACCCACAGGCTAATCATCTTCACATTATGCTTACCTCCAGCCTAATCATCTTCACGTTATGCCCACCCCAACCTCATCATCTTCACATTATGCTTACCTCAGTATTATCATCTTCACATTATGCTTACCTCAGCATAATCATCTTCACATCATGCACACCCCCAGCTTAATCATCTTCCTACCTACCCTCAGTCTGACCATCGATGTTTCCGATCCACCCACAACATCTCTTTCCTACCATCAACCTGCCTCACTTACTTTCCTCCCCACCCACCCACTCACCCTGACGCTGACCATCAACACTTCCTACCCACCCACCCTCACTCTGGCCATCGTTGCATCACCCTTGGTCTGCGCATCTTCACACCATCCCGCCGGCATCGCTGTTCTTGACCACAAATCACTCCCGGGCCTCCACACCCACCCACCTCGTGCTGCTTACCTCCGCTCAAGCCACAACCGTAGCCATACCCAGCCTCCCCTGTGCCACCTTGCCTTGCCTGCTCCTCCTGTTCTCGACCACTGTCGAGCCGTCCGCTCTCTCTCTCTCTCTCTCTCTCTCTCTCTCTCTCTCTCTCTCTCTCTCTCTCTCTCTCTCTCTCTCTCTCTCTCTCTCCTGCGTCCACACCTCGTCCCCCTCCTCACCGCCAAACCTCCGTCCTCCTCTCCGTAGCTGTACTTGGACTCCCGGGGAATATGCATGAGACTAATTGCTATCATTAGCTAATTTTCCTCGGCTAAATTGATACATAGCAGATATTTCATACAAGGATTCGCCCCATGACTCAAGATGACGCCTCTAATTTGCTCCTTTGCGCCTTCTATCGCTTCATCAACAGACACTTTTTTTACTTTTTTTATGTGGTATCTGACGTCCTTGATCATATACCTTGAGCCTGAAGTGCACATTAGATCCATTGGCAGATACCCATTAAGTGGTTCCTTCCCGAAACAGGTTGGTCCATGAAAATGTATTATAAGATGCTTTTTTTTTTTTTAACTCTGCTTACTTTTCAACAGCTTCCCCCACATGAGCAACTGCCTCTTGAAATCCGTCCCTTATTTTTCATCATAAGGTCTGTGCATTAGCCTTCCTTATTCAGTTCTGATCATTTATACAAGACACGAAAACCATTTTGCTATTTTGTGTCCACTTGCAAATGAGGACATACATTCGTCTTTACCCGCTGGCACCGCATCTTGAAGCCTCCAGTCCTCATATTAGATGTTCTCCCACTTCGCTACCACGAGTACCATCTCCTCGGGGCTTCACAATACCCATAAATAGTACACTCTGTTAAAGACTGTTCCCCCTACGACCTCTCTCCCTAGCTCCCTGCAGCGAGGCCACGACCAGCAATTCATACATTACTTGGTTCGTCGCTAGCCAAGAGGCATACAGTCACTGGTGTGTTGTATTACAGACTGGCTCAGAATTCCTCCATCTCCATTCCGAACTGAACTCTGGAGAAAACGTGTTCATTACTCTCATAGATTATATAGAAATATTTCTTTTCGACTATCACATTGGTCCAATATATTTCCATTTTGTACACACACACACACACACACACACACACACACACACACACACACACACACACACACACACACACACACACACACCCATATTTCTTCAACGTCATAACTACTACGCGACCCGTACAGCTCATCTCTCGTTCCAACGCTTCCTATTTATTCTCAGTGTCACGAGCGTTCCTCTCCCTTTTTTTGGTTTTGTTTTTGCCGCTATCAACGGCTGATTTATTATGCACCCCACGTTCATCCTGCGAGTGATAGTAAGCAAGGATTACTGAGGACATGAGGAGCCTTGGTAAGAGAGGGCGGATGCTTATTACTTTAGATTTTCATGAAATTGATTACGTAAATCCGATGGGATTTACTTACAGTGGCAGTGATGCTCATCTTAGTTCTCACGAACCAAGCCACAGGTCATAGTAGTATAGCAGGTGTCCAGTTCTCTACCCAGACCCTCTTGCAGTTCACGTGAGTAGATTTTCCAAAGGTTAGCAGCTAAAGGCCAGCAAGCACCCGTAGCCTGACGTTAATCCAACTGCGAGAACATTTTCTCGTTTACTGATCTTACTGCTTTCTCCATACACACATTTTGATTGATATGGATCTGCTTGTGCTTATTAGCACTCTTATTCTTGCTTCTTTCCATGTTATTCTCAATCTACATTCTTCCTCTTCGTCTGCAAATATCATTGGTCTACGAATAAATGTGCCTCTTCAGTTTGATGTCATCATCTACCGTATCTTAAATGACTTTCTTGAGAAATGCAATCTACTTGAGTAATACTTCCTATTTGACATTTGACATTTATGTTTACTAAACCAGTATCAGAGAAATAGATGCACCACTGAGACCAAACCGTCAGTCTCCGACTTAAACGTAATACTAAAGACGAGGAAGAGGTTCCACAGTCATGCCCGTATAAGAATGTACAACCGCGAACAAAAGTCTTGACACCACTGACTTGAAGCTGTATCGAACCCTCTGTCTCGAAGAGCAAGGGCAGACAGCTCTCTGGACAACTTCAACCAGGCGCGTACCGGGAATTGAACCACGTCCCAGGACTTCGTTCCCGGGTATATACACCGACGAAACCCGACAAAATCTATTTCGTAAAGACGAAACGAAATTTCGTAGCAGCAGTATCTACCTTTGTCAGGCTACCTTTTTCTCCCTAAGTGAATGACCTGATGACGCTTTAATGCTGTGACTAACGCACATTGTTAGTCATGATATTGATAATAGAGGAGAGAATCATTACACTTTGTGGAGCTTGATGTTGTCCTTCGTTACAGTTAGAAGAAATATTACTATGTATCCATATCAGATAGGCGATACACGCTTATACTGCTTTGTATGTGATTTAGATGCACCAAGGCAAAGAGAGAAATAATTGTAACCGAATCCTAATGAAGATAAAAAGAGGCACATTATATCTGGCACAGCGCATTTATCTTTCACAGTAGCCACTTTGTACTCAGGGTACCATGTGGGTAAATGCTGCGTGTCGCATCTTCACTTGGTGTGTGTATCAAGCTCGTCTGCCATTGCTGTTTTTAGATGATAAATCCATACATATTTTTGTTTTTTCATCCTCTTGTTTCGCTCCTCCACTTTCATCCCATCAGTTTCATTGGTTGGAGGTATATATATATATATATATATATATATATATATATATATATATATATATATATATATATATATATAACAAGTAACTTTTTTGTTACACTTTACACCCTAAAAGATCTTTCTGAAATAACTTTTCAAGTTTTCTTCTTGTCAGCTAAGGCCTCGCATCCCGATATTCCTGCATATACCACGTTCCGTAGGCTCATTCTCTCGCTATCAAATCCAGTGGCAAGATTATGTGAAGACCAATTTGAAATTACGTCACTTGGGTCCTCCCATCAGCTCATTCTGCAGATACCTCTCTCAATATGTGTACACGGAACGAGGGTAAAGCTTTAATGTTGAAAGTGGCGGTGGCACATGCGTGAACCAAAAACAGGAAACACTGTATGTCCTCCTTAGAGACCGTATGATATATGGGGATGAAACCTTCACAGGGTTAGTTAGGAAATGTTATTCTAAACTCTTGCCATCTCAGGGTCTGCCCTGAAGATGGGTTTCTCACTCTTCCTTTATACTGGTCGAGTTTTGCACGTCATATTTGAGGAAGTGTATGGTGAATACTGACACACACCACAGCGTCCTTTTCCTTGACCCTTATCTCTTTTATCAGTTGCAGTTGGTTTATATCAAATATCTTACAAAAATTCGAGACAAATCATATCTTTTTCTTGGTTTCTTTTACCCAGTTTAGCTCTAATGACCCTTTTTTGAAAAGAAATTAAGCTTTGAACCTAGACCCAAAATGGCACAAAAGTTAGATGTTCATGAATCGTTTTAGTTCATGTCGCTGATCTATGATGGGGTACAGTTTTTCCTTTGCCAATGAACCCTCTCTACTTCATGCCAGAGTAAAAGTTTCGTATATCTCTACTTTTTTAAAGACTTTCGAAGTTTCTGTAGGAACTTTGCATAATTGCATTCAGGAACAAAATAATATTTTTTTTCATCTAGAGTGCATTTTTTTTCTTTATCTAGGGTTGCCACACTTGTGAATTTTTGCATCAGATGTGATAACTCTTGCCGAAGATCACTTATCGAAAATGGATCTCTGTGATCTTAGCTTCTTTCTTTCTCCTGCATCGACTTCTTCTGCCCTCTCGACCTGTATATGGGATTTCTATGAAGCATCACATAAATACAGGATAACTAAGACCTGTTTCATCATTGACCACGTATTCAAACTTCATTCTTGTATTAGAATTCATGCCTGTATGAAAATTTTCTTGTTATATCATATCATTATTTCACAGATTATTGGTCTAGTTTTGACTTAGAGTGTGTTATACGAAATGGGGTTTAACTAGTTATGAAGAATGGATGTATCATAAAGTTGTGCACATACCACAGTGATTGGTCGAAACAGGCGCCATGTAAGACGATACGAAGACAAAATTCCACATCAAGGCCCAGCCTTCATTTAGATAAAATGTTTATGGAAAGGAAAAGAAAAAACAAACGAAAATATTTGTGAATTATGAAGAAAATGAAAAGCCTGTTTTTTGAATAAGTGCCAGGTCATAGTAATTGGGAAAGACATTAGAGGGTAATTGTAACTCTAGCATTCCTTCATTCCCTGATGCTCCTCTTACTAATCCTATGCCCCTTCCCATAATCTCTTTTCGAGTTGTCCGAAAGGCGCTACACTCCCTGGACACAAACAAGACCTATGACCCTAATGGCATCCATCTCAATACTGAAAGCGTAAGCCTGTAAACTTTCTCCTGTGCTTGCTCGCCCGTTCCATTTCAATTTAAATACCAGAACTTTTCCTCCTTTTCGAAAGCATGAGTTGGTACATTCCATCTCTTAGAATGTTGACCGGTCTAACCCCTCGAACTATCGTCCTGTTGTTTTGATATCTACCATTTCCTCTGTCCTGGAAACCCCACATCACAGATATAGCTAAGTCTGCTTCTTAAGAAACTGGAAGTCCTGTTTGGCTGTTGAAATTTCTTTTCTTCCGAACAGTTGCTCTGTTTATACAATGGACTGATTCGCCCTTGTATGGAGTACTGCTTTCACATTTGTAGCGGCTTTAGCTCTCCATCCTTACTTGACTCGAGAACGGTCCGGCTTATAATCTGTCCCACTTGCCCTACTCTTCAGTGTTGATTCACTTTCCCTGTTCTGTAGGTATTAATTTGTCAACTCAAGAGTGAGCCGTTTTGAGAACTGTTTCTTTTCCCTACATCTCAAAGCTTTGGAACTCTCTACCTTCTCGTATCTTTCCCAATAACTATGAGTTGGCACTTTTTGAACGAGAGTATTTTCACTTCCCCAAAATTCATAAATACTTTCTCTTGTCTGTTCTTTTTCTCTTTCATTAATTTCTCTAAATTTCAACTAAGGCCCAGCCTTGATGTGGACTTTTGTCCTTGACTGGAGCCTTTAACATAAAAAAGAGTTCAGCAAGTGCTAACATGCCCTCTTCCTAACCCGACCTTAAACACCACTCCAAATGACATGCACCAATCTGAAATTATGCTCCCCACATGTGTACGAGTTGCATTATCTTGTCTGCATTCCAGGCACCTCCCATCACTCCAACGTTACAAACACAGTTTCAACACATCACAAGACCCGTCACGGCTATGATGCAGCATCGTCTGCACTGAATTCATTAAGCACCTACTCCTCATTTGCCCTGTCCTCCTAACTAACCCCCACAGAGGCATGCGTACCCAGTACCAGCAGGAGTTGGATGAACATCCTGGGTAGCTGTGAGCCTTATGCTTGCTCGGGGATTCGATTACAGGATGAAGTAATTCGGAAAGACGTAGAATACCTGCGGCGCTTACTAGCACCTACGAGAGAGAGAGAGAGAGAGAGAGAGAGAGAGAGAGAGAGAGAGAGAGAGAGAGAGAGAGAGAGAGAGAGAGAGAGACTCTCTCTGGCCATATGGTCAATTGCCCGTAGTGTATATTTTCTCGTGACGACCAGTTGTTTGATCACTTAGCCTTTCTTGCGTGTGAGTGTGACTTATGTAAGTAGTAGTAAGCTTCTGTCGTACTGTTTGGCTTTGTAAGTGGTAAGTTTTTCCTGTGTTGTATGGCTGTTCAAGTCGTAACCTTTTTCTGTGGCTTATTTTGTTTGGATTATGAACAGTGTGTCAGGTCGTGTATCTGGAAAGTTTCTCCTATGTTGTCTTATTGTGCAATAGGAAGATATATATATATATATATATATATATATATATATATATATATATATATATATATATATATATATATATATATATATATATATATATATATTTATCCCTGGGGATAGGGGAGAAAGAATACTTCCCACGTATTCCCTGCGTGTCGTAGAAGGCGACTAAAAGGGGAGGGAGCGGGGGGCTGGAAATCCTCCCCTCTCACTTTTTTTTTTAATTTTCCAAAAGAGGGAACAGAGAAGGGGCCCAGGTGAGGATATTCCCTCAAGGGCCCTGTCCTCTGTTCTCAACGCTACCTCGCTAATGCGGGAGATGGCGAATAGTATGAAAGAAAGAAATATATATATATATATATATATATATATATATATATATATATATATATATATATATATATGTGTGTGTGTGTGTGTGTGTGTGTGTACACGGTGTTGTCTGACATTGAAACCGGTAACTTGAGTGTTGTTTGGCTAGGCAACTAGTTACTTCTGTGTTGTTTGGTAATGCAACTAGTAACCTTCTGCATTGTCTGGCTATGCAAATAGCAACCTTCTTCTGTGTTGCCTGATTATGCAACTAGGAAACCACTCGTGTGTTGTTTGGCTATGCAAATAGCAACCTTCTCCTGTGTTGTCTGGCTATACAACCAGTACCCATCTCTTGTGTTCTCAGGCTATGTAACTAACAACCATTTCCGGTGCAATCTGACGCTGCCTTATATTCTCCTACCGTCTGGCTATGCAGTTGGTAGCCTTCTCCTATGTTCATTGGCCGTGCATCTGCACTGAGCGCCTCCTGTGTTGCCTGACTGTTCTCCTAGTAAACTTCTATATTGTTTGGCTCTGCAACTGGTATACAACTCCCGTGTCGTCTGAACGTACATTGCCTAGCTTTGTGTTTCGTCTCAACACAGTGAAATCTTTCCCTGTGTTGTGTGTACCTGCAGGTGGTAACTCATTTGATTATTTTCACTGTTTATTCAGCACTGGGTCCCCAGCTATAGTTTTATTTACTCCAGCCTTTATTCAATCAGTATTAAGCCCAAAATGGTCAGAATAAATGCCATATGATAACGCCATTCAGCTCCTTCGCTGATCCTCGGTAAACTCGAGGCTGAAATAAATGGGGAAACGATCACTTAGAATATCAATAACGTTAGATCATTTATGGTGTGCAGTCAAAGCTGTCTTAGTATGACCAAGCTAACTATAGAAAGGCGTGCTGCATCTGAAAGGCAAACAAGATATAAAGACACTCTTCTTGTTCATCAAGACTGTTCGTGTATACATGCAAGGAAAAGAAAACACACGGTTAGCCAGCAGAAGTCCTTCTAGCTTAAGCAATAGTCATTCCTGGAGAAGCGATTCATTATCTTTTTTTTTTTCTTTATCCCTTCGTTTTACCTCTCGAATTCGTTTTAGTGTCATCGTCAGTCTTCAATCACGTAACTTTTGTGGAGGAAAAGATTTTTCTTGGTCTTAGTCAATCCATTTCGACGTATTATCCTTAGAACTCTGCCCTATTTTTCTGTTTATCAAGTACATTTGAAACGTTACATAAACCTTCCCTCCTTTATATCCATCTACTACATTACCACTATGTATCTATCATCTCTCAAAAACGATTACGTAATGATATCTCGTTACATATTAAGCTATATTTACCACAGTCACACATGCAGCAATGTAAAGCACCTCTCATTTGCTTTCCAGAATTCCTTTTCTCCTCCCCCCGAGGCACACAAGTCAGGTCAACCCATGTTTACACATATATATCACAGCGATTACCTCCCCTCATGATCTATCATTGCTGACCGCTCGACCATGACCCGTTCTTCGGGTTTTTGGAGTTATCGTTTTCTATATTTCCTCGCCTTTGTCACTGACCGCATCGTGGGTGTTGTGTGTTACCGTATGGCATCGCTTCACATGCCGTTGTACCAGCAAGTCATTTCAGGATCGTTGTCCCATAACTCTAAAACACGATTTCTGCTCCCGTCTCTCCAATTCGTGGTAACTCATTTCGTTTCTCATTTCGTATTCTTATTTAATCAAACAACAGACACAATATCTGAATTGAACACAGAAGTTGACTTCCACTTTAACCATTTGGTTTACGCACACACTCTCTCTCTCTCTCTCTCTCTCTCTCTCTCTCTCTCTCTCTCTCTCTCTCTCTCTCTCTCTCTCTCTCTCGACATTTACCTCACGTATGCATTAGACTATCAGTAACTGCGACAATCATTCCTCCCTGCTGCAAATCTTCCCACACATCAGAGTCTCCTCATGCATACTTACAAATCCTTCACTGGCACTTGCCCGTCATTAATTGGCTTGATCATCGTATACCATCAACCCATCCAATAGTCTTTCAACTTGTCGTTCAGCCGCTTGATTCAAGTCGGACTGTCAACCACTGTGTTTCTAATGCATCTCGTCAATCACCCAGCCATATCCTCCCTAAGAGACGTCACTCACTATCCCGCATCGACCATCACTCTGTCTCCCATCATCACTGATCCCGGTGCTTGGTCCTTATCGAATACCAGCCCTTCTCACTCTCGATTCTTTATTTCTTTTATCGATCCGTTATGACAGTTGTATCTAAGCCCAACACAGATGTCAGCTACCGCTACGACCAACACCACCAACACTCTCGTCGGGCCATCTCTCTCTCTCTATACATATATTTTTTTTCAATCGGTGGCCAATGTTTGTGTCCCAGCTGCAAACACACTGTGGCGCCTTCACCTGCTGCTGTTCATTCTTTCTCCATCCGCTGTCTAATCTACCTCGACTATTGACTCTCATCTCTGTCGATGTTTCGTAGAGCCGGCCGCTCTTCTAAGTTGTGTTCAGGTATCGAGGTTTAGTTACCATGCCTCAACCCAGTTTAGGCATTGTTTTATCCAGCCCTGAAGTTACTAGTGAACCTATCTCAATCTGACAGTACCTGACCCATCCCTGCTAACCTCGTCTATCTGTCCCTGCTGCCCTCACCTCACCCATCCCTGCTGCCACTACCTCACCCATCCCTGCCGCCACTACCTCACCCCTCCCTGCCGCCACTACCTCACCCTGGGCCATGGCATCTGGATGTCCCCGTACCCTTCAGGCGACCCCGAGACAACAACAGCAGCAGCAGCAGCAGCCTTCTCCTCCTCCTCCTCCTCGTGGTGGTGCCATGCGTCTTATGTGGTTCCTGGTGACGATCCTGAGGCGCATATGGACGTCATCTCTAGCCTGCAGAAAAACAGGATAACAAGCTGGCACTACGGAGCCTCAAGGTCGGAGGTGACGTCTCCACTGTAGCATCTTATTATACCTCCGACACCGCCAGGAATGACACGGGAGGAGCAGGAAGCGGCCTGGTGCGGCGTGCTAGGTGCTCTCTCTCTCTCTCTCTCTCTCTCTCTCTCTCTCTCTCTCTCTCTCTCTCTCTCTCTCTCTCTCTCTCTCTCTCTCTCTCTCTCTCTCCATCCGTCCCCCCACGACTTTGTCGCCCTCACAGGTAACCAAATGGCAGGTCATTTTAGATATGGCCCAATGAAGAGAGTTTCACATCATCTTCTAGTTTTGTAACAGTTAGTGCGCATATATATATATATATATATATATATATATATATATATATATATATATATATATATATATATATATATATATGTAAACATTGGTTGTTATATCCAAGCATCTTGCAACTTCAGTGAAATTACTGTTGATTGATGTTGACCCACAATAAAATCATAGGTATTTTCACACAGTATCCAGTGTTGTAGATAGAAAATGGTACATGGTATTGCATTCCTGTGCTCATTATAGATACACACACACACACTCACATACACACACACACACACACACATATATATATATATATATATATATATATATATATATATATATATATATATATATATAGTCTTCAGTGAGGCGAGTATTTGTTTCCATCCCAAGTTATATCATAAAAAAATTTATGGTCAGTTAGAGGACCTATGACATTTGCTGTGCTCGTTAAGAATTTACATTAGGAAATAATATCTCGTTGAGCAATGCTTAGTAAAGCACATAAAATGGCTTTACTAACACCCTTACCACTCACTTGTGCTGTCTCTGCACTTCTCTAAATTTACAAGCATCATTTTTTCTCTCTCTCTCTTCTTCCTCCTTCCCTTCACAGACGTCATTAATATTTCAGCAACACAATGCGACCCTCAAACTTTTAAACATCTCTTAACACAACAATCGTAGCCATCAATCCTCATCATGCATCAAAAAAAAAAAGTGATCCTTGTCGGCATTGCCCACAATATCTCCTGACTTTTTTTTTTTTTTCCCTCCCCACCGTTTCTGTCGTCGACGCTGTTGCCCTGTCTTCATTTAAGACGGTGTCGTCATCGTCAACCTCAGTTTAATTACTGCATATGTTTTCAATACCATTACCGTTAAGGCAGCTCCCTCCAACACACCACGGGCCACTCACCCACTCCGGAGCGTGTCGTAGCACTGCTAAGATCATCATCACGTCCTCAACTATCTTCCTGTTTCGTGCCTCGCCACCGTCACCAGCTAGCTACTGCCATTATCATTATCACCATCATATACACCTCACCATCCACCATACTCTCGGGCTACTATTACTACTACTACTACCACCTGCACGAACGCTAACACCACGTCTCAACCACCCACTCGTCTTCATCCTCCTGATCATATCAGGAAGGTTTGAGCGACTAATTCGTCATCAGTACCTCAAACTTTTACCCCAGGTCTATTGGGCACCTGCCACCTCACACCTGCCAACTGCTCCGGTATCCTGTCTCCATCACAAACAAGATCATGACCCTTAGGACACTACTACTCCCACTACTACGGCAGATAACCTCGTCATGGCCCGTCAGGTCTATGACGAGGTTATTTGTCCTTCCTAAGTACTTCCATATATAACCATTAACGCCCATGAAGCATCTGCTTACCATCCAACCCACTAGTGAGCGACTCCCTCCTCTCATATGACCATCACTCCCACCTGCGTTCCAGTAACTCGCTCCCAAAGCTTCGACGTTAACTTAACATCACGACTGCAATACGGACCACACGTTTACTTTCCCTTGTACCCTTAAACTTAGACCACACATCAGCTTACCTACCTCCGCAGTAACATTGTCGTCGACACTTTAACGCCCCACACTGTGATCATATCATCCATCACAAGTTAGCCCACCATGAATATATTGGCCGTCTGCCACCACAACCATAACTCCAGCCATATATAATAATCTACCACCAGTACCAACACCATAACTCATGTTAATCCACTACCACAATCCACTTAAGTCTGTTGCCACAACCACAACACTGACCACCTGTCATACTGAAAGAGCAACCACATCTTCGTCCATGCATCACCCTTCAACCACATTCACTGCACCCACACATCAGCCTTTTATAACAACCACAACACCGTCCGCATATTCGACTACAACCACACTCGCCGCACCCACACATTAGCCGTTCATGAAAACCCCAAGCAAAGCTTTGGTTCAAACGACCACTAGACGTCAATAATATGATTACTTAACGACACTACCATTCTATCTGGCTGACCTCAGCAGTATGTCCGGATTGCATGGATGTGCCATGATTACTTTGATTGGTCGCATTGACCCAAATGGCCCTTCCTATGTTGACACGAACGTGTTAGAAATACAACAAGGAGGCCTACAAATTATCCAAATGTAGATGGAATTTTTGGTCATCTCAAAAAAGATAAGGATAAGTTCCAACCATTAGCTATTCATAGATTTCCGTGCATGACAAGTATCTATAATTACGGGATATCCATAATGGCAATATTTACACGGATTTGATTAGAATCAATTCGTGTCTCCCCTCCAAAGAAAAACAGAAAATGATTATCCTGTCTGAAAACGACTCATGGAAAATTCGTCTTGTATTTTCAAGCCAGTGAGAGAAGGAGGAGTCAAGGTTGTCAGTCACTTGGTCTGACCCCAACCCGCTATAATGCATCGAAATCAGCCGAGCTTTGTCCTACCCATCCTTTTTCGGGGCGTAGGATAGGCCGAGTCCAGGCGCCCCAGTCCATGGCGTGGTCACTAAAGCGTCAGAGTTACTGCTGGAGGACGCACGATCGTCGCTCCTGTGTCACATGAGGAGAGGAGAACGAAGAAGACAGTGGGGGGTTGAAGGCAAGAGAAAATGGAAAGTGAGTTGGACCGCCGTTTGGGGTCGCTATGGACGGACGGTCAAGGCAACCTCGAGGTGACTTTTCTCTGTGAATCTTCAGACCGCCGGTGACGGATGGGTATTCTTCTCTCTCTCTCTCTCTCTCTCTCT
This sequence comes from Panulirus ornatus, assembly GCF_036320965.1. Classification (NCBI taxonomy): domain Eukaryota; kingdom Metazoa; phylum Arthropoda; class Malacostraca; order Decapoda; family Palinuridae; genus Panulirus; species Panulirus ornatus. The sequence continues at coordinate 12,429,079 of NC_092231.1, forward strand.
CTCTCTCTCTCTCTCTCTCTCTCTCTCTCTCTCTCTCTCTCTCTCAGGCAATAGGGGGTTCGACCAGGGAGAGGTTCAGCGGTTTGACTATCGGGAGGGTTTGTGACTGCACTGGCTGTCAAGTCTCCATCCTTGGCCCAGATTGCTTGCCTTTTCTCTCTACCTTACACACACACACACACACACACACACACACACACATACACATACACATGGCAATCATTCCACAAACACTGATTGTGCATGTCTCATACACACACACACACACACACACACACACACACACACACACACACACACACACACACACACACAGCACTCGACAAGATGCAGTTCGTATGACTTTTTCTAATCATAGATTTTCCTGTGATGAGACCTACGTGGTAGCTCTATCTGATGGCATGATCTTGTGGTAGGTGCTTGTAGGTAAAAATCCCATTTTCCTTCACGGTGATGCTTCCTCTGCCTAACTCCTGCCAAAAAAGAAATTTCTTCGTATTATCTTACTCCAGAGGCCGGAACTGAACTGAATGCTCCCCCGGGTGGATCTCTCCATATTGACTTATTGGTTTAGTTAATGTAATGTGTACGACATTAGTCTCTAATGACGACTTGCGGAAGGGAGAGAGTTGAAAACTGCTTTCGTAAGGACTCGACCCAACACCGCCTCGGCAAAGATTATCTTCAGATCCAGAACAATTATGAAGGCTGAGGATCTTTTTGATAATAATCTGACCACGAGCGACAATAATCAGAGAGTGATCTCCAACAGTAATCAAAGAGTAACATCCAAGAGTAATCAGAGAGTGATCTGCAGCGGAATTTAGCGAGTGATTAACAAGAGTTATTAGAGAGTGATCTTGGATAGTAATCAGATAATTTCCAGCGGTAATCAGAGAATGATCTCCGAAAGTAATCAGTTATTGCTCTGTACCAGTAATCAGAGAGTGGTCTCCAGCAGTAATCAGAGGGTGATCTTCAAGAGTAATCAGAGTGATCTTTAAGAGTAATCAGAGAGTAATATCCAAAATTACTCAGAGAGTGATTTCCATCGGTAATCAGACACTGTGATTACTACGAGTAATCAGATAGTCTTGTCTAACAGTAATTAGAGGATGGTCTCCAACAGAAGACGGAAGGAGTGATGCCCTTGACTTTCTCCCTCCCAAGATATTCACATTGGAATTCCACTCCTCCGTGTCCCCCTTCTGTTAGAAGCTTAACACCCCTCACGATTATGTTCTTCCGGGGCAGGTTCTGTCTTTGTTCTCATTGTGGGTCCTCGCGTTCTCTTCGTTCTTTATGTTTTCTCCCGTCCGTCCTTTCCTCGTACTCCATCCACCCCTGTTTTCTAGTTTTCTCTTGTCCTTCCTTTCCTCGTACTCCATTCATCTCTGTTTTCTAGTTTTCTCTTGTCCTTCCTTTCCTCGTACTCCATTCACCCCCTGTTCTCTAGTTTCCTGTGGTCTCCACCCCAGATTACAGAAAATGTTCACCACGAGTCAGGTATTCTACATTTATTCCTCTATGGCTTTTTTTTTTTTTTTGAAAAAGTCACGTCACGAGAATTTTGCTGAGAGCTGCTGCCTTTAGCACGCGGCCTGTTGGTCTAGTGGTATGATTCCCGCTTTGGGTGCAGGAGGTCCCGGGTTCAAATCCCGGACAGGCCCTTCCGTTATATTTGGTGCGTGAGTGTTGCGCGCGTATTTTTATGAAACAGTGTCGGTATTGATTTTAGGGGGAGCCCGGGCCACGCTACCGTGAGAGCGTTGGAGAAAGGCAGAAGACATTTCCACCATCACCGAGTCAAACGTTCAGGTGATCAACGTGAATGTGAGGGTCATCATTTCCACGACCAACCTGGTGCTAATTTACAGCAAATGCCACTCGATAAAATCAACACGTCATAGCTTAGTAATAATGACTCTCTCTCTCTCTCTCTCTCTCTCTCTCTCTCTCTCTCTCTCTCTCTCTCTCTCTCTCTCTCTCTCTCTCTCCACACGGTGACCACCCAACTAAAACATCCTCACCATCTTGCCTCAATTCCCCCTCCCCCCCCCACCCACTTTCATCCCTGTCTCCCTCAGATTCGCTTCATGAAGTTACTCCTGTTGTTTCCTTATGATCTCCCGTTTGTTTTGGGTCCATTTTACTTCAAGAGTTTACCACCGGGCGTCGACAAGACGGGGCCTTGCCACTCACGAACGCTTATTTACACACGTAATCTCGGTATCAGCGGCCACAGAGTGTTTGCTTCTGTCTGTGGGATCTATTAGCCCTCTTGGAGTTTCATGTTTTCTCGATTAATCTATTAATCTGATACAAGATGGTATGTTTAATGTCCGTCTGTGATTAGCATGCCGGTCATCTTTATTTTAATCGGTGGCGGCGACTAGATCGGAAAATTATGCTCGGGGTTGGGAGCGTATGTGACGCAGTCATTTTTGCTGGCGCCGTTAATGGAGTTGATTTGCATTTATAATCTATGATTCGCAGCCTTTGTCGGTCGCTGGTACACCACGCACACACATTCTCGTACTGCTCCCCATTGCCAGTCCTCAGATATATCCTGCTTACGGAGCTTTTGTGTAGACACAGACGTAGAAAATTTTGCCATAGAAATGTAACATTTTGACATAGAAATTGAGCATTTTGACTCGTATGGTATTACTGAACAATAAGGCCATCATAGACTTAGGTCCATTTAGACACAGACGTAGAAAATTTTGCCATAGAAATGTAACATTTTGACATAGAAATTGAGCATTTTGACTCGTATGGTATTACTGAACAATAAGGCCATCATAGACTTAGGTCCATTTAGACACAGACGTAGAAAATTTTGCCATAGAAATGTAACATTTTGACATAGAAATTGAGCATTTTGACTCGTATGGTATTACTGAACAATAAGGCCATCATAGACTTAGGTCCATTTTGTCATAGAAATGTAACATTTTGACATAGAAATTGAGCATTTTGACATGTATGGTATTACTGAACAATAAGGCCATCATAGACTTAGGTCCATTTTGTCATAGAAATGTAACATTTTGACATAGAAATTGAGCATTTTGACTCGTATGGTATTACTGAACAATAAGGCCATCATAGACTTAGGTCCATTTAGACACAGACGTAGAAAATTTTGCCATAGAAATGTAACATTTTGACATAGAAATTGAGCATTTTGACATGTATGGTATTACTGAACAATAAGGCCATCATAGACTTAGGTCCATTTTGTCATAGAAATGTAACATTTTGACATAGAAATTGAGCATTTTGACATGTATGGTATTACTGAACAATAAGGCCATCATAGACTTAGGTCCATTTTGTCATAGAAATGTAACATTTTGACATAGAAATTGAGCATTTTGACATGTATGGTATTACTGAACCATAAGGCCATCATAGACTTAGGTCCATTTAGACACAGACGTAGAAAATTTTGCCATAGAAATGTAACATTTTGACATAGAAATTGAGCATTTTGACTCGTATGGTATTACTGAACCATAAGGCCATCATAGACTTAGGTCCATTTTGTCATAGAAATGTAACATTTTGACATAGAAATTGAGCATTTTGACTCGTATGGTATTACTGAACAATAAGGCCATCATAGACTTAGGTCCATTTTGTCATAGAAATGTAACATTTTGACATAGAAATTGAGCATTTTGACATGTATGGTATTACTGAACAATAAGGCCATCATAGACTTAGGTCCATTTTGTCATAGAAATGTAACATTTTGACATAGAAATTGAGCATTTTGACTCGTATGGTATTACTGAACAATAAGGCCATCATAGACTTAGGTCCATTTAGACACAGACGTAGAAAATTTTGCCATAGAAATGTAACATTTTGACATAGAAATTGAGCATTTTGACTCGTATGGTATTACTGAACCATAAGGCCATCATAGACTTAGGTCCATTTAGACACAGACGTAGAAAATTTTGCCATAGAAATGTAACATTTTGACATAGAAATTGAGCATTTTGACATGTATGGTATTACTGAACAATAAGGCCATCATAGACTTAGGTCCATTTAGACACAGACGTAGAAAATTTTGCCATAGAAATGTAACATTTTGACATAGAAATTGAGCATTTTGACTCGTATGGTATTACTGAACAATAAGGCCATCATAGACTTAGGTCCATTTAGACACAGACGTAGAAAATTTTGCCATAGAAATGTAACATTTTGACATAGAAATTGAGCATTTTGACTCGTATGGTATTACTGAACCATAAGGCCATCATAGACTTAGGTCCATTTTGTCATAGAAATGTAACATTTTGACATAGAAATTGAGCATTTTGACTCGTATGGTATTACTGAACAATAAGGCCATCATAGACTTAGGTCCATTTTGTCATAGAAATGTAACATTTTGACATAGAAATTGAGCATTTTGACTCGTATGGTATTACTGAACCATAAGGCCATCATAGACTTAGGTCCATTTAGACACAGACGTAGAAAATTTTGCCATAGAAATGTAACATTTTGACATAGAAATTGAGCATTTTGACTCGTATGGTATTACTGAACAATAAGGCCATCATAGACTTAGGTCCATTTTGTCATAGAAATGTAACATTTTGACATAGAAATTGAGCATTTTGACTCGTATGGTATTACTGAACAATAAGGCCATCATAGACTTAGGTCCATTTTGTCATAGAAATGTAACATTTTGACATAGAAATTGAGCATTTTGACTCGTATGGTATTACTGAACCATAAGGCCATCATAGACTTAGGTCCATTTAGACACAGACGTAGAAAATTTTGCCATAGAAATGTAACATTTTGACATAGAAATTGAGCATTTTGACTCGTATGGTATTACTGAACAATAAGGCCATCATAGACTTAGGTCCATTTTGTCATAGAAATGTAACATTTTGACATAGAAATTGAGCATTTTGACTCGTATGGTATTACTGAACCATAAGGCCATCATAGACTTAGGTCCATTTAGACACAGACGTAGAAAATTTTGCCATAGAAATGTAACATTTTGACATAGAAATTGAGCATTTTGACATGTATGGTATTACTGAACAATAAGGCCATCATAGACTTAGGTCCATTTAGACACAGACGTAGAAAATTTTGCCATAGAAATGTAACATTTTGACATAGAAATTGAGCATTTTGACATGTATGGTATTACTGAACCATAAGGCCATCATAGACTTAGGTCCATTTAGACACAGACGTAGAAAATTTTGCCATAGAAATGTAACATTTTGACATAGAAATTGAGCATTTTGACTCGTATGGTATTACTGAACAATAAGGCCATCATAGACTTAGGTCCATTTTGTCATAGAAATGTAACATTTTGACATAGAAATTGAGCATTTTGACTCGTATGGTATTACTGAACAATAAGGCCATCATAGACTTAGGTCCATTTTGTCATAGAAATGTAACATTTTGACATAGAAATTGAGCATTTTGACTCGTATGGTATTACTGAACAATAAGGCCATCATAGACTTAGGTCCATTTTGTCATAGAAATGTAACATTTTGACATAGAAATTGAGCATTTTGACTCGTATGGTATTACTGAACAATAAGGCCATCATAGACTTAGGTCCATTTTGTCATAGAAATGTAACATTTTGACATAGAAATTGAGCATTTTGACATGTATGGTATTACTGAACAATAAGGCCATCATAGACTTAGGTCCATTTTGTCATAGAAATGTAACATTTTGACATAGAAATTGAGCATTTTGACTCGTATGGTATTACTGAACAATAAGGCCATCATAGACTTAGGTCCATTTTGTCATAGAAATGTAACATTTTGACATAGAAATTGAGCATTTTGACTCGTATGGTATTACTGAACAATAAGGCCCTAATAGACTTAGGTCCATTTTGTCATAGAAATGTAACATTTTGACATAGAAATTGAGCATTTTGACATGTATGGTATTACTGAACAATAAGGCCATCATAGACTTAGGTCCATTTTGTCATAGAAATGTAACATTTTGACATAGAAATTGAGCATTTTGACTCGTATGGTATTACTGAACCATAAGGCCATCATAGACTTAGGTCCATTTAGACACAGACGTAGAAAATTTTGCCATAGAAATGTAACATTTTGACAGAAATCGAGCATTTTGACACGGGTATGGTATTACTTTAACATATGTATTGGCCCATCTTTTACATTGATGTGAGCTTATTCTGACACTGGGTATGGGAACATTTTCATATAAGAACGAGCTCATTTTTGACCTAGGTATAGACCCACATGGACTGACAATTGCTGTCAGTAGATTTGTTGACTTACTGATATAAAAGTTTTGTTTATTTTTAGCATTTGTCTCTCATCTTAATCGCATTTGTTGTGCTGGTATGATGTGGTTTAGAAACTTTTTTCTCCTTTTTTTTTCATTATAACAACTGGTCAGACGCTATGGCCATTTATTTTAGCATATAGTTAGGTTTAGTAGCATGAACCGTAAGATTCTTTTTTTCTCTACACACCATTTCTTTACCTCTATAGAGAACTCGAAGTCTTTGTTGATGAAAAAAGCACTAGATGCTGAGGATGTCAGATGTTTACTCAAGTCTTGCTAATAACCGTCAAAAAACTTGCACAAATATGCACTTAAGGCAGACGTTTTCTTTTTTTATTATTTTAAGTGCAAACATTTCCCTAACTTATATGCTGGTTGAGTATTTACCCACTTGATATATTTCTGCGATGTTATTCCCTAACACTGTGACGCCACTGTTTTGACGACATACTATGATGAAACGGTGTGACGACACGTTGTGAAGACGTAGTATGACGACACAGTATGACGACATACTATGACAACATATTGTGACGACATGGTATGACGACACACTACGTCGAAACAGTATGGCGACACATTATGACGACACACTATAACGCATTACGTCGATACAATATGACGACACACTATAACGCATTACGTCGATGCAATATGACGACACACTATAACGCATTACGTCGATGCAATATGACGGCACACTATAACGCATTACGTCGATACAATATGACGACACACTATAACGCATTACGTCGATACAATATGACGACACACTATAACGCATTACGTCGATACAGTACGACGACACATGTGACAACAGACACCTTATGACAACACAATATCATACACCAGCTGTCTCGTCATTAAAGTTTATCTTTAGTGAAAGATGATAGTGTTTATGAGACTATAATGATTTCTGGCTCAGTGGTTGTTATTCATATTTCTTTTTCTCCCCAAGATGAAAAGAAGATCTAGTGCATGTATATCTCCGCCCGTTTGGCTGCTGTTTTACACTGTTTTTGTGTGAAGACCAGCCACTCGAGGATTAGCCGCTATGATGCCTCCTTTCCTCGAGCAGCTGAAGCTGTGGAATGCTTATCTTCCTTTAGTCTTTCATTTGTTCCTATGACCTTTCTGCTTTTAAGAGTCAGGTCTACATACACCTCTGGAGCCCTGATTCATTCTCATTTTTCTTTCCTTTTTACGTGATTAACTCGCATTTTCCTTTCTTTTTTTTTACGGTTTTCTTTCAGTCGAAGTGGCCTTTGACGGAGGTACATTTTGCCTATGTCGGTCATTGTTAAAGAAATAGTCAATCTATTCAATCAAGAGTTGGTATTGATGATAATTTGAGAAACGAAACGCCTGCTTCATTCAGCAGATTTAAACGTATTGTAAAGTGCACATACAACGAAAAGAAAATATATATATATATATATATATATATATATATATATATATATATATATATATATATATATATATATACTGCATCTTGGAGTCAAAATAAGTTCAAAATTCAATGAAAAACCAAAGAATCCACTTCATCGTGGAGAGAAGTTACTAAACGCAAAATGCGAGTGAAACAAACTCACGTACAGCCGAGCATAAAACTGCACAGGTTCAGCGTTACGTCATAGCATTAAGCTCTAACGTTACAGAAACACTTTGTAATCTATACCTCGGAGCCTTTCGGCCTTTGTTAATACACCGACACCATCTCCTCGCCTCTCCACAGTCCTCAGATACTTGCTGTCTACTCTCGCGGGTCTGTCCGGTGCTGTTGATGGAACAGCTATATATAGTTTAGTTATACATCACCGTACTCACTCCAACTTTAGTTTGAAGGTGATGTTCTTCATTGCTTGTGTCCCAGACGGTGGCAGGTGTAAGAATCATATGGGCGTCCATTTTCTTGAAGTTTCGAGGCGTTATACCAGCCTACAGAAACTGGCTTGAAGCCTTCTACATTTCAAGGGTAAGAAATATCTCAATCTATAAAGAAGTATTTCCTTACGAGGTTATATATTTTTTTGATTTATGAAATGAATAAAGCATAATATCCGAGAGGATAACATTTGATTGCTTCTCTTCAGATACAGTCACATAAGATGAAATTGTATCAGTGTTCAGGAGCGGACGATGACCTGATGAAACACTAGTCGGTGGTCATGATGAAGCACTGGTCGAGGACCTGATGAAGCACTGGTCGGTAGTCATGATGAAGCACTGGTCGAAGGTCATAAAGAAGTACTGGTCGAAGGTCATGATGAAGTACTGGTCGAAGGTCATGATGAAGTACTGGTCGGGAGTAATGATGAAGTGGTGGTCGAGGACCTGATGAAATAGTGTCCGAAGGCCGTGATGAAGCACTGGTCGAAAGGCAGGATTAAGTGCTAGTCGAAGACCATGATGTAGCGCTGGTCGAGGCCATGTTGTAGCACTAGTTGAAGCCATGATGTATCGCTGGTCGAGGCCATGATATATCGGTGGTCGAGGCCATGATATAGCATTGGTCGAGGCCATGATGTAGCACTGGTTGGTGTCTTGATGTAGCGCTGGTCGAGGCCATGATATAGCATTGGTTGAGGTCATGATGTATCGCTGGTCGAGGCCATGATATAGCATTGGTCGAGGCCATGATGTATCGCTGGTCGAGGCCATGATGTAGCATTTGTCGAGGCCATGATGTAGCACTGGTTGGGGCCTTCATGTATCGCTAGTCGAGGCCATGATATAGCATAGGTGGAGGCCATGATGTATCGCTGGTCGAGGCCATGATGTAGCACTGGTTGTGGCCTTGATGTATCGCTGGTCGAGGCCATGATGTATCGCTGGTTGAGGCCATGATATATCGCTGGTCGAGGCCATGATGTAGCATTGGTCGAGACCATGATCTAGCGCTGGATGTGGCCTTGATGTATCGCTGGTCGAGGCCATGATGTAGCAATACCGGATCCTTTCTTGTCCTTTAACATGACTTTCCTGCATACCTTCGTCTGTCCGCTAGATTATGTGTCAATATTTGCATATTCAAATGTGTATATACATCTTCCGTGTGTAATTGTGTATGTACGAGTGCGTGTGTACGTATGTCTGTATGGCTTTGTGTGTGTGTGTGTGTGTGTGTACATATGAATATGTGCATGCGTATGTTGGGATATGGCCTTCCCAGAGGCGTACATACATCAGCGGATCGCCAGGCTCCATTATGTCACACTGAGCAAAAACCATGTAACGTGATCTGATGGCATACAAGTCACGCTGTTGGGCAAATGTCAAGCAAGATGCATATGCCTCAGGTCCAGCCAGAGGCCCCCCCTCGGTCTCTGATTCTCCATCTGGCCTTCTAGTTGCAGGCAGTCGTCTTGCGGGGGGAGGAGGAGGAGGAGGAGGTCCCCCTCCATTCCCTTCCCCAGGCATCTTAATGTCTTCTCTGGTGATTTAACAGTCCAGTGCAGATGCTTGAAATACATACGTCCTTCGACATCTTTTTTTTTTCATTATTCATGTATTCTTTGCTTCTTCTTTGTCTCCTGTTACTTTGTTAGTAATATCTCATATCCTTTATTTGTTTTATTTGCTGCGTTATCTTGCCATGGATGCTCTCCTTGCTTCTTTTTGTTTTCCGATGATTTCTGAAGGAGAACGTGTCTGCCTTCTATCATGAATATGGTGGGTTTCTCTGCGACTGTGATTCTTGTGTTACATGATTCACTATCATCTTTTTTTTTTGAAAAATGATTACTTAACAGTCTCAAGCTTGGTCTGATATTTCCGTCTTTGCTTTCTCTCTCTCTCTCTCTCTCTCTCTCTCTCTCTCTCTCTCTCTCTCTCTCTCTCTCTCTCTCTCTCTCTCTCCATCATCTTTCCTCATTATTTTCCATCTCTCTTTTCCTACATTACAGGTGAGGTTCATCGACAAATCTCCTATTAAAGTTGAACCATCTCCTCTGTTTTAAAGTTTGCTCATCATTTCTTTTTTCTTATCACTTCCGCTTTGTTTATAGTGAGTTCCATTCTTCCTGGTTCCTCTCTGTTTCTTACCTGTTTCATTATATACTCTCTTTCTGTGATCATTCCTCTTTTATATTCTTATCCATCCTGTATGATAGTTCTCGTGTGTGTGTGTGTATATATATATATATATATATATATATATATATATATATATATATATATATATATATATATATTTTTTTTTTTTTTCTTTTTTTTTCAAACTATTCGCCATTTCCCGCGTTAGCGAGGTAGCGTTAAGAACAGAGAACTGGGCCACTGAGGGAATATCCTCACCTGGCCCCCTTCTCTGTTCCTTCTTTTGGAAAATTAAAAAAAATTGAGAGGGGAGGATTTCCAGCCCCCCGCTCCCTCCCCTTTTAGTCGCCTTCTACGACACGCAGGGAATACATGGGAAGTATTCTTTCTCCCCTATCCCCAGGGATAATATATATATATATATATATATATATATATATATATATATATATATATATATATATATATATATGCTCTGTGGAAGGTATTAAGAATATATGGTGTGGGAGGAAAGTTGTTAGAAGCAGTGAAAAGTTTTTATCGAGGATGTAAGGCATGTGTACGTGTAGGAAGAGAGGAAAGTGATTGGTTCTCAGTGAATGTAGGTTTGCGGCAGGGGTGTGTGATGTCTCCATGGTTGTTTAATTTGTTTATGGATGGGGTTGTTAGGGAGGTAAATGCAAGAGTTTTGGAAAGAGGAGCAAGTATGAAGTCTGTTGGGGATGAGAGAGCTTGGGAAGTGAGTCAGTTGTTGTTCGCTGATGATACAGCGCTGGTGGCTGATTCATGTGAGAAACTGCAGAAGCTGGTGACTGAGTTTGGTAAAGTGTGTGGAAGAAGAAAGTTAAGAGTAAATGTGAATAAGAGCAAGGTTATTAGGTACAGTAGGGTTGAGGGTCAAGTCAATTGGGAGGTGAGTTTGAATGGAGAAAAACTGGAGGAAGTGAAGTGTTTTAGATATCTGGGAGTGGATCTGGCAGCGGATGGAACCATGGAAGCGGAAGTGGATCATAGGGTGGGGGAGGGGGCGAAAATTCTGGGGGCCTTGAAGAATGTGTGGAAGTCGAGAACATTATCTCGGAAAGCAAAAATGGGTATGTTTGAAGGAATAGTGGTTCCAACAATGTTGTATGGTTGCGAGGCGTGGGCTATGGATAGAGTTGTGCGCAGGAGGATGGATGTGCTGGAAATGAGATGTTTGAGGACAATGTGTGGTGTGAGGTGGTTTGATCGAGTGAGTAACGTAAGGGTAAGAGAGATGTGTGGAAATAAAAAGAGCGTGGTTGAGAGAGCAGAAGAGGGTGTTTTGAAGTGGTTTGGGCACATGGAGAGGATGAGTGAGGAAAGATTGACCAAGAGGATATATGTGTCGGAGGTGGAGGGAACAAGGAGAAGAGGGAGACCAAATTGGAGGTGGAAAGATGGAGTGAAAAAGATTTTGTGTGATCGGGGCCTGAACATGCAGGAGGGTGAAAGGAGGGCAAGGAATAGAGTGAATTGGAGCGATGTGGTATACCGGGGTTGACGTGCTGTCAGTGGATTGAATCAAGGCATGTGAAGCGTCTGGGGTAAGCTATGGAAAGCTGTGTAGGTATGTATATTTGCGTGTGTGGACGTATGTATATACATGTGTATGGGGGGGGTTGGGCCATTTCTTTCGTCTGTTTCCTTGCGCTACCTCGCAAACGCGGGAGACAGCGACAAAGTATAATAAAAAATAATAATATATATATATATATATATATATATATATATATATATATATATATATATATATATATATATATATATATATATATACATATATATATATATATATATATATATATATCTCCCCTCTCTGTAAATCCTTCATGATTCTTCACCTCACCTCATATTATCTTTATCTCAACAATAATCGTTTATCCACGTCGAATCCGCTCTCGCATCTTTCTATTTCTTCCCCGTTCGTCTTAATTCCACATTCTCCCTCTCTGGTCACGCCTCGTCTCGTTGTTCCAGCTTCTGCGCTTCTCCTCTGGGCGTCGACTTATCATCGCTCCCCCTGTCGAATTCACTCATCCAATCTCAAGGTCTTCCATAATTCTGGCTCGCACCTCGTCCGTCACTTGCCGTGTGAGCTGTGTGGCCACCGACCGCCCTCCCCCGGCCAGAGTGTTTGCACTGATGTAATCGCCACCAGAGAAGCCAAAGAGAGGGGAGGAGCGGGAACAAACATGTGAGTGTGCTTGTGTCACTCGGTGCAAGGCAGGGAGGCAGACAGTTTTGAGGTCCTCCTCCTCCTCCTCCTCCTCCTCTTCCTCTGGTGTAGAGTTCATTATTTCATCGTTGCGTTTCTACTACGAACTAAACGCCCGAGTAATGGAACGTTTGAACGCTTCCTGAGTTTTGTCTTTTCAGGTGTTTGATCCGTGTGTTCCACGCTAAACCTAGCTATTCCTCTTTCCTTCTCCTCTTTCTTCTCATTATACGTACATATCTTTGTTTATCTGCTTGTTTGCCGGTTTGTCGTTTAACTGTTAGCTTTTCACTGTTTGTTTATAATACTTTTTCCTTCTGTCTGCTCACTTCTTTGTTTCTGTTTACATGGCAATATGTATCTCTTTGTATCTCGTTGTTTCTCTCTCTTTCTGTGTGTGTGTGTGTGTGTGTGTGTGTGTGTGTGTGTGTGTGTGTGTGTGTGTGTGTTCTCTTGAATTCTTTTATTATCTCTTTCGTATTATTGAAAGCATCCATTTTTCTTGTACCTCTACCCGTTTGTGTTTTCTTTATACCCAGTCGGGTTTTTCTATGTTTTTCTAGTTGCTTTCATCTGAATATAATTAGATGTTAACCTTTGAGTGTGAGGATTTTTTTCCTCTCATGTTGGAGGCTACAGTCACGAACAAAAGTTCACATCGAGGCCAGGCCATAAGCTGAATATAAAGAGGATTAATAAGAGGAACAAATAAGAATAGAGGAAAAAGATATTCTAAGAATATCGGACGATGTTGAAAATCAGCCTTTTAAAGACAGCCAAGTCATAGGTGTTAAGAAGGACATGAAGAAGTTGAGACTTCCAAAGCTTCGAGGTGTAGGGGAAGAACTGGACATTATAACTACCCACCCTTGATTTACCAAAGGCCACACAGTATCGATGTGACGGAGTAGCTTGCTCAGAAATACATGGGTTGGCTAATGGCGGGAGCACACAAGCAAGTAGTAGAGTTAGGCAAATTGGTCAAACTGTTAGGTTTTTTTTTTCGACTGGGAGAGTAGATCAGTCGGACTGCTTTAGACAGTAGAAATGTAGAGCTAGAACTTTCCTAGATGTGAGAGCAGTACTCCATAGAAGAACGCATCAATCCTTGCATAAACAGAGCTACTATTCAGAAGAGAAGAGAAGAATTTTCGTCATCTAAACAGGTTTTTCATTTTCTTAGGAGCGGACTTAGCAGTGTGTGTGTGTGTAATGTGAAGTTTCCACGGTTGGCTAGATGTTACAGTGATACTGATCATGTTCATTATGTCCGTTGGTAAAATAACTGATCCGTCATAGGAGGTAGGAAAGTTGTGAGGGGTTTTTCAGGGAGAAAGAAAATGGTAGAGATTTTGTTTTGGAGGCATTATACTTAACCGCCTCCTGTCTACTCCACTGAGATATTATAAAGTGCAAATCACTCTTTGTTTTTGGAGCAGATTGGCTTGTTTGTCTGTCTCTCTGGAGCAGATAGGTTTGTTTGTCTGTCTCTTTTTTTTCTGGCTTGTAGTGCTCAGACCTGTATGCAAATGTGTATGCTCAAAACTATTCCAGGCTATGGCATATGATACCTCCCTGGCGCCATGCCTGTCTGTCCAATATTTCCGGACCTCGAGATCTGCATCTTTAGACGCCACTGGGCTAATGAAAAGAACAGAGACAGTTCAAGGATTTATTCTTTAATGCTGACATCATTAGAGCCACCGATGAATGCTGTTCTTGGCGTGAGAGACTCTCTCTCTCTCTCAGAACTCTCTATGATATATTCATACGACTCATATATTTATCAATGGATGTGTCTTGTTCAGGCACATTGATATCAGTCAGTACTCTACGCCATGTTCATTCATCAGTGATATCATTGTAGAGTTCTATATCTGTGCCATTAGTAAGCTGCCTCGTAGAGATTTCTAAGGACTTTATAGCATGTTCATCAAAAGATTGCCTCGCAAAGCTCTTGATGACGTCAACCTACCTTGGATTCAGGTAAAAGCCACACATATCAATATACGTTTTGACACAAGAACACAACCTTCGCATTCCCTCCTACCCTGTGTGACAGTAAGAGTGTAGAATCAGAAGTTGGTCAGAACGGCATATTCTGACCCTGGAGGTATTATAACCCACCCTCTTACGCTGATGAAAGACTTCCCGAGTCTTGGTGACTGAATATATCGGGATTCCAAAAGGAAAAGCAAAAATGAGGAACACTTCAAAGGTAAGCTGTGCACGAGCATAATGAATGACTCCAAGACGGCACATGACGTCAAGCGTTGGAGGTATCACGTCATCCGGGGTTTTCAGGCAAGGCTAGACAGTCCTAAGTCTTAGTTCATCTCGTGATTTTAATCATACCTCTCCCGTGACATCAGATCAAGCACCCACGATGTGACCACGGGGCCTTCACGTTAAGATCTGAAGAAAAAGAAGTACTAAGAAACGTGAATTATATCCCATTGCTAAAGGCATCTGCCAAACCTCCTTTAAGAGCCCAGCCCTGCTTATGGAAAAATATTCAGGGTCATGTTCAGGAGTCTTTCTGAGATTTACGAGCATAAATATCGACGTTACGGTCACCCAGGGTTTCATACAAGAAGCCAGTGAAATTGCACAGTGCAAGTGTCGATGGATCTTCTTTTCGTAATCACATTTGGGTTCTCGGCAGAAAAGCAATTGGTTCCATGGTCGTGCGTGAGTTGGCAACATATTCTTCTCTCCAGAATCTTGTGATAGGTGGGAAGAATATATATATATATATATATATATATATATATATATATATATATATATATATATATATATATATATATATATATATATATAATACTGTTAACAACAGCCAGGAAACCATTTAGTATTCAGACTTGCTTAAGGTGACGAATTGTATTTCATTTGAGCATCATATTCACTGAAGGAGGATATTCCCATATGAGGTGTCTGTTTACGTCTGATTCATCATTGTGAAGATGGCATTCCATCATTGGCGTGGGTGTAACATTCTTAATGTTATTATTTTTCTAATCCCAATTGATTCTCTCATTTATTGAGGTAGTGTCAGGAGCAAAAGAACAACGGCCTCATTTGCACGCATCCAATTTCCAGCTGTCATGTATAATGTACTGAAACCAGATCCTATCATCGTCAGCCAGTTCACCTTGACCACTTCATTTGCCCTGGTTCAGCTCATTGACAGCACTTCGCCCCCAGTATACCACGCGATCCAGGTCATTATGTTCCATGCATGCTTCCATGCATGCCTCTTACCTTAGTTCACTACATCCTTTTATCCCTCCTTCTTCTTTTCTGATATGCAGGTGTTGCTAGTGATTCGTTGCTCATCCTTTCCAGTTGTCCAGACCATTTCAACACATCCTAGTCAGCTCTTCTCTCTCTCCTACTGTGCGCTGACTATCACATCTCTCTCTCTCTCTCTCTCTCTCTCTCTCTCTCTCTCTCTCTCTCTCTCTCTCTCTCTCTCTCTCTCTCTCTCTTACACTGTCATTTCTTAAGATATCAATCAACTTCACATTATATTTTGTCCTAATGTATTTTATTCCCATATGTTCATCCTCTTCCTCTCTTTTGCAATAAGTCCCAAGAGTCACATTCATATTATACTTTCAGGGCTACTGTAACTTCAGATATGCCCAACCTTAACCTAACAGACTGCATTTAGCCTCTCCCTCCCCTCTACCAGCGTATGGCTAACTTTAGCCCAATTGATTCCTTCTGTTGCCATATCCATTCCAAGGAACGCAAAGCACTTCACTTCCTCCAGCTCCTCCTCATTCAAGTTTTACCTTAAATCGCCTTGTCTCTTCTCCTTACTTCCCTTCATTATCGTATGATTTTGTTTATATTTACACTAAACTTTCGCCTTTCACACATTCTCAAACTCAGACACTGTTTTCTGCTGCTTCACTCTGTAGTCTGCCACCAAAGCCGTGTCATCTGCAAACAGCAACTAACACACCTCCTGTGCCTACCCTTCAGTCGCCGCCTCAGGACACACCCGCCCCTTGTTCTAAGACCCTTACATTCACCACTCACACCAACCCGTCCACTGACAGATTAAACAGCCTTTGACACATCACACATCCTTGACACACACACACTTTCACGCGGAACATCTCACCTTCCTTTTAGATTACTTTGGCTCGTGTTTTACCTTCATGGGACAAACTCCTCAATGCATTTAGTAACTTTCCGTCTACCAGTATATTCGTTGCACCTTCCACATGGCCTCTTTGTCATCCTTATCATAAGTTCTCTCCAGATCCATAAATGCTATAGGTCAATCTCTTTCTGTGCAAGCATTTCTCAACACAAAATTTTTTAATAGCAAACACCTGGCTCATACTCTTCTATCTTTCCTGAAGTCACGCTGCTCCTTCCCAGTTAGATATGTGCTTTCCACCACCCTTTAAGTCGCCATTCCCTTGTACACATCACCACGTATACTCGACGAATTAGTCGAGCAATCTATCATTTCACGAACGCCTTTCGTATGAGGGCACTCTACGTGCATTCTTCCAGTCTTCAGACACCGCGCCTTGGGGTCATACAGGCGTTCAATAAGGTGACTAAACCAATCATCATCGCTGTCGCCCAGTCTTCTCAATAGGTTTCGAAACCCATTTCCAACTTCTGCCGCCGCTGTCACCCTTCATTCTACAATAGGCTTTTTCTTTTCTTTTTTGGAATACTGGTCTCAATTGCTCTGCACTCTTGGCGGCGATGGCTTATTTTTAACCAAGCGCGCGCGCGGGCACGATAGAGAGAGAGAGAGAGAGAGAGAGAGAGAGAGAGAGAGAGAGAGAGAGAGAGAGAGAGAGATAAACTGTTGGCTTGATAGCCATACGAATCGTAATATTAGGAATTCTACCTCGGCAGAAGGTAATGAATAAGCTGTGTACACTTTTTCCCAATATTCATTTCCCATAGAATCATCTGTAGATAATAGTTCTGAAAAAGCCATCACGATGGTTATATACTACCCATTAAAACTTCTTTGGTCGTAGTAGTGACAATCTATATATATATATATATATATATATATATATATATATATATATATATATATATATATATATATATATATATATATCATTAGGAATAAAATAAAAGAGAAAGAAATACACACAAAGACTAGGACATGTAAATTCACACGCTACACAAATCATCATCGCTGATAGCACGTTGGACTCCCGCATAAAAATGAGAGATAAACTTTAAAAGGAGAATGTCTACGAGAGGATAAACAGAGGGCAGAGAGGCGTGGTGAGGCACAGAGTGAGACGACAGGACGGACCGAAGCTCAAACAAACACAGCATGTGGTGAGTGGCAGCCTCTGATCTGTATTACAGACCGTCACGCCCCTGCCCATAACAAGGCTCCACCTCCCCCTCTCTCTCTCTCCCCCGTCAAAGCCGTCACAGGCGATAACTTAAGTCCTTGACTGCCGTAACTTAAGAACTCCTGAGAACGATGACGACACAAGTAAGATCGACTACAAAACGACAATCACTTGAATGCGTGAAGTTCTTTTTTTTCTCAGACATTACATTAGACTCATTTTGCAAAGTACAATTAGTCAGTCTGTCCTCATTAAAATGCTATTGATATATTTCGAGTCCTTTAAGTAACTACGGTTCCTTAGCATTCATCTTCTTGCCTGCTTACGTGACAGGAGTTGAAGATGACGACTTTGACCTCTAGAGAGGACGAGAACTCACCGTCCCCCACCGTCTAGCTAAGCGTCAGACCAGATGCAATGATTCTGCGTCAATTGTCATCGTGCAGAGGTGTTCATACCATCCTCGCTGTTAGACGAAGCTGGAGAATCGACGTCTTGCCAGAGTCAACTATGAACAAATTGACGTAAAGAACGTAAATCCTCATCAGTTAAACGAACTGGGTCTGACGAGTGAGTCGGAGAAGTTACGACTGACTTCTTTTACGTACTTCTTAATCCGTCAGGGAGTTCGAGGCTAAAAGGAATCGAAGACACTCGAGGAACGTAAGACAAAGATGATCAAAACGGGTTTGGGAGAGTAGGTGAGAGGAGGTAGGGTTTCAGGCAATATGATGGGAGGTTTCAATTGGGTGTAAGGTACGGTACACCTCCATCATGAGATACGGAGCGGAGGACGCCAGATGTAGCGCCCCTAGTGATAAGCAGGAGGCCTAGAGGATGGACAGAGGAATGAATGATTAGATTGAATCTGACTTGCGATTTGTCTTACAATGTATCGCCCTTAATCGTTCGGTAGGCAAGATCAAAAATACAATAATTCAAAGCGAGATACAGCATGCACGTTGGAAATGAAAAAGGAAGGAGTATGTCGCTTGGCTTCTGGTTATAGTGCAAGAGACCTATGGTGTTAAAGGCTCCGTCCTATTACTAATTGCCATGCACCAACACCATGACCTCCATGTTCAACGAAAAAAGTTGATGCTAGTTACTTTAGAACCATCAACTTAGAAAAGAATAGGACGTGAGCTGATCATTGATGTTTTGTAATTATATATCATCTCCGGAAATGAAACGAGAGCAGATTATTATGCAGTGGAGTCTCATTTACAGTTTTGTTTAGCAGAATTTAGCCAAATGTAGCATTTAGCAGAATTAGCACTCGAAGCGTTACTACTAGTTATGAGAACGTAGACTCCAGGAATCACTTTTCTACTGGTCGCAATTCTTCACACATCATAGATGGATGTAAGCACTCCAGCCTTTAGTGGCTTATCGAGTAATGCATACACACCAGGGAAAAGGTGTCACCAAGCTATGCAGTGATCATTCTGTTGGTCATTCAGTCGACCATCCAAGAATCAGTCAGTCACGCACATCCAGAAGGACTCCAGGTTCATAATTCAACGTATTGCAGAGCTTCCTCAGCGCGGCGGATGTTTCATATACATCAAATCTCCGCCTCTCCAGCAATAGCCTTCAACATACCTATTCTCATCGATTCGGATGTTGACGCTCATTAATCGAGACAGCTTCTACTCCAGTCCTCTCTCGCCGATCTTGGTGGCTGTGCCGCTCTCCTCCCGAGACAAAACGCTGAGTGATTTATCTCCATCACCTCTCAGCTGCCTTTAAGGCTTTGACTTTGAGGCCTTGAGCACGTCATATCAACAGAGAATTGCCATTCCTTACGTCTGAGTGAACGTGTCACTCTTGAACGTCTCAATAGGCAGAGCTTGATATTCAGGCTTAATGAATTTCTTGGTCGTGAGCTAATCCTCAGAACACACCACAGTGAGTACTGATTAGAAATCAATGATAATGTAATATCGGAGGAATCAGAGAGTTAGTGGCCTCAAGAGTACGCTCAGTCTCCTTCTGGTACATACCAAATGTTGGAGGAGTTCATCGCCCTAACTAGGCTACTGGTGCTGGTTCCAGGAATTCTAAACTTTCCAGCCGCGGCACAAAGCTGGAAAAGAATATGTAGAGCATGTCAGTCATTTATATACCAAGACCATTCGTGCCGAAATATACTCTGCAACTGTCTTGAACCACAGTGATTCTTTTCCAAAGAACACTTCCAGCACTGAACGAAACCTGACTGGGGAAACTTCTTTCTTTTCGTATTCTTTCGTCTCGGGAACAGCAGCATGCAAGGCTTTTATGGAAATGAGGCCTCATGATTGCCCTTCGAGTGTCATAAGGTCACTTGGCAAGAATAATCTCGTCAGCCGAAGGATTCCATTCCCTGGAGAAACATAGTGACCCCCATGCACAGAGTGCTCGCCATATATATATATATATATATATATATATATATATATATATATATATATATATATATATATATTCTCAGGCAGAGGCAGGTATATACTCCCAGGTAGAGGCAGATATAACTGTCTCCAGTGATGTAAAGAGCATTCGGATGTTGTACCTCAGAGAGTGCAGCCACCTCACTCCTCAAGCTGCGGTAACTCATTCAACATTACAAGTCGACCATTGCTATCTGACAACCTGGAAAGATTCCAGATATGCGCTCTAATGATCTGGCGAAGACTTAAGCTCGTCTCCAGGTCTTATTTTTTTTCTATTGGGGTTGGGGTTGGATGAGCGACACGTCAGCAGCATCACAGTAAACTGACTGAGATGAGATTAAGAGTGTCCGTCCTCACGAGGCACCGGTGTGGGGAGCCCTCGTCCCAGAACGTTCATGCGGACTTTTAGTGTCAGGAAGATTTTCCTATCTCGAATTTTCATTCCTCATCAGCTCTGGCTGGGGGTCGTTCAGTGGCAGGTGACCTCTGTCCTTAAGTCTTGGATGTGGAAATCGCAGCTTACTGATTTCTATTTTCTTTGCCAAGAACGGCGGACTGGTAGCCCAACCTCGACCCCAAACAAATGGAGCGGGATTGAGGACCTTTTCAGACAATCAATTTTACTGTCAGTGACCAACTGGAAATACGCCCACCCCACGCATTGCTTACGATAGATATCCACATTTCTTCATTTATTCATATATATATAAAACTTCCTCTCACAGCCATTATGATAAATCGTTTATCATCATTATCATGCTGTCTATAAATGATGATCCATCATCACATATGGTACACATTAATCATCCTCTACGAAATATAATCTTTTCGACTTCTTTAGCGTCATGTAATTCGTCTGTTTACTCCTCGCTTACGACCATTGTTCAGTCTGTCGTTTGCCGCCACTCTGCTCATTGGTCACATTTCTCTCTGTCCTTTAGCACTGGTTAATTACATTCACAGTTTTACCAAAGCATATATATATATATATATATATATATATATATATATATATATATATATATATATATATATATATATATATGGCCTCTTCATCTGAAATATCCTTAGTCAATTCTGTCTGCATCTGTCCATCTGTCTCGCGGTCTGCTTCTATACTGGTACCTTTGTATATCTATTTTGACTAGCCAAACATACACCTGGTGTTCCACATTACATACGATGCCTTAAGATTTTCATCCTTACACCATTGTACCGAATGTTTTTCATTTCCACGGTAAATAACCTCACATTTCCATGCTTTACTCTGTATATCCTCCAAATCCAAATCGCACATCCACTCTTTTCTCTAATATATCCTTCAGATTCTAAGTTCCTACGCAAGTTATTTGTCTATACTTTTTATTTTCTAATTAGCCTGAATCATATAAACTTGGGTTTCACATCCATACACTAGAGAAGGAAGTATTTCCTCATGCAATCTCGAATTATAAACATCTTTTTTCTCTCATGCTCCACATCTTTCACTGTACTTTTCGATTTTTTTTTCCACTTGGAGGATTAATGACAACTTCAGGTATCCCCTTTCCCAACCTTACTGAATTTGTTCCGACATACCAAAAATCCATCCAGTTTTTTAATTTTTCACCTTTTAGACTGATATTACACTGTGATATGCCATCTCTTTCTAATATCACTTTTGTACTTTTTTCTTACATTCACTTTTATCGTCGTCGATTTACATCATCAACACTGGCCATTGGTCATCCAGTATCTTCGTTTATTTTTCAGCTAATAGCAAAGAATCATCTGCAGACTGCAGCTGTGATAATCTGTAGTTTGTTTCCCCACGATTCAGCAGTGTCTTGCACCGTCACCATCTCACCACATTCTGGTCTCACCTGACGATCCATCCATATATACACTGCATTACCATAGTGATATCACATAGTCATGACGCGCCCACACATTAGCTGATTCACTCCCACATGCACGACACGCCATATAAGAAACGCCCAACAGCATTCAGTAGTCTTCCATGCACACCATGTAGGATCAGAGCTTCCAAGACAGCTTTGTCATTGAATTCATCATGTACCTTTACCTAAAGCCATACTCCACTGCTTGTCTAGGTGAGAAGACTGAATTCCCCTCCCACCTTCTTCCCATCTTAGACTCGTCTAACTCTCCTCTAATCTGGGTGTTACGAATCACGATTGATCATTATCCTGCAAATACACCCTGCTAAGTGTGCAGAGGGTTTGTGATTCTTAAGTGTTTTTTTTTTCCCCTTTACCTCTATACAGTTGGAAATTTACGCTCTTTACCTATTAACCAGGAACACGAGCACTAAACAGTTTTCTCTCCTCCCATAGTCACTCTCCAAATCCACTCAGTAGCAGTTTCAACGCCCCTGCTATATTCCACTATCTTCATGCATTAAGAGCTTTGTTGCTTGTCTCTCTTCCTCCGTTTGTAATTCCTCTCTCTTCCCAACAGGTCCATCTTCTCTCTTTCTTTAATTCCTTTTCTGCTTGAGCAATAGCATGCGTCGTTCACCATCATTATCAATCTGTACTTTACCTCCTACAGATTTCCTCCCTTGTCACAAACCTTCTCCCAAGTTGGCGTACTATGGTCTAACTCCATATACATGGCTCTTTCCTACACCTATCTACCTCGTTCTAATATAGTTTTTCTCCTTTCGATCCTTATTCATTTCTTTCTTTCAAGATATCTACATTTATTTTACTTCATTGACACCTCCCATCTTCTAAATTTTTCCCCTATTTAAAAATCTGTACACTACACGTTATTTCTGAGAGATTTAGTTTTCTCAAGTCTTCATTCCACCGTGCTGTGTGTGTGTCTCTCTCTCTCTTTCCACAGCCTCTAACTCAGTGCCTCACGGCTTCTTGGCAGCCTAGGACGATAATAATGCCCCCCCTCTCCCCACCTTTTAAACTGTCTCCATTCTCCTCAACTTATTTTCGGTCGTAGGATTCTCGCTGTTCTTCATTTATCCTCTCCTGGAAAGTCGAGTTTTACAACTTTATTCTCAGTTTTATGTTCATATGTTTTTGCATTTTCTTATCGACGTTTCTAGTCCCACACCATTTACAGTAAAGGTCAACTCGCACAGGGTCTAATGAGCACCTTTCTCACCCTCACCCTGGCACCAGACCAGCAATATCATGCAGGCACCACTTATCATATGCTTTGTTATCACACACACACACACACACACACACACACACACACACACACATACAAAAAAAAAAAAAAAAAATCGAACGTCCTGTTGTTGGTCCCCTGCTTTTCAGTCTTTGTACCAAGTCTGTTTACAAGCATCATCGTTCGTGCGTACAGTCCAGTCATGTATTCTTCTAATGTTCATGTATACCTAGACCTCCATAACCACCTGTCCCTCCTTTGATTCTAACACCCACACCCTCCACCCCAAGTTGTCTTGAAGCTACGACGCTCCAGTGTGTGTGTGTGTGTGTGTGTGTGTGTGTGTGTGTGTGTGTGTGTGTGTGTGTGTGTGTGTGTGTGTGTGTGTACACTCTCGTAGTACCAAATCATCTCATTTTTCTTCTCACTTTTCACCATTTCTTGAATCTTTTCACGGTCTTGAAGCCACCCATTACCCACATTCTTCTCTCCTGGTATGCCATCCTCTGTTACTTCGTACAGGTTCTCGTCAGATTGTATCTTTACCTTCTCCTCCTTCTCATTACGTGGACATACGTGTAATTATCTTATACTTTATTACTCACTCCCAAATGAATTTCGCAGATCTGTGACCTTGAGTTGAGGCTCTTGTCGTCAGCCATCTCTTCAGTCCCCATAATTCCACATTAACATTCCCCCACCTTCTTTCATATAAGTGTATCATGATTCAAGGTTAATCTCACGCGTTTCACTCCGATCTTCTTCATTCCACCGAGTCCTATCGTTTCCTCACACGATTCTGTCTCAAAGTATCTTCATCTTCCATCCTTTTACATTCTGTGATTCAAGTCTCTCGCAATCCCTGCACCTACGCAAAAATCTTCTCTTGTAATCGACATTACGCAAGCCTCTTTCTTCTGTGACCACATGTGGGGCTAATTGGAAAACCAGGAACTGCAGCCTCATACGCACAAGCTCGGCCAAATTAGTGATAAGGTTATTACAGGAATATTCAAAAAAGTTCGAGTAAAAATTCTGAGGAGGTAACACGCAGAATTTCAATAATATCTTGCACATGCTTTAATCTGGATACCAGTTACGACCATATAAAAAGTTGTTGACAACTAAAAGGTCAATATATATATATATATATATATATATATATATATATATATATATATATATATATATATATATATATATATATATATATATATCCTCTTACTGCAAATTCTAGATAATCGAAATAGATATTGATTCTTAGAATATATAGCTCTTTCTTACTACTTTATATTAACATCCATTTGTCAATACAGAGTAACATACTCGATTTGTAATGTGTATAGATGATGCATAGGATAGAAACAAGTAAATATCTTACCTGATACAAAACTAACCACTTCTGGGTACACAAGCAACCAGCAAGGGTACATGAACTGCTACAGTGGACCTTACTGCTTGCAGAGCTCCCTGCTGCATACATTATCCCTCAGCCTATAGTTGCCTATCTATACTCTCAGTGCATATGTTAATATCCTCTTGTATAACATGGTGCCGTGAGAGTGACATGACAGTGGTGTGATAGGTCCACCAAGCTGAGTTTTCTCCGATGGCAAGACTGCTATCTGGACATCAACCCATCGCTATAAACGCTACAAACACCGTTTAAGCATATCCCAAGACCCGTCATGCCCAGGGTGCATCTACCATAATGAAGATGTCGAGTATTTACAACTCAGTTACCCAGCACTGTCCACACATAAACATATACCCAGCATCACGGCACTTTATAACCTGTGGTCCCGACCAGTGGACGTGGTTGGTTTCCTGAGCGCTGCAGGAGCCTCATGAAAACAGAATGGACTTCTGGGGCTGGAAGTGAGCATATATATATATATATATATATATTGCCTTCCTGCTCCAGGAGTCCCCTCCATTATCATGAGGCTCTTGCAGCGCTCAGGAAGCCGACCACGTCCACTGGTCGGGACCACAGGTCAAAAAGTGTTGTGATGTGTGTGCGTCTGAGTAGAAAGCGTAGGGCAACTGAGTAGTAAGTGTTCGGTCTCTTCCTTGTGGTGGATGCCTTGTGGCCATGGTCTTAGGATATGCTGAAATGGTATTAGTTGTGTTTTAGTGATCGGTGATGTCCAGTGCTTGAGCGCGGATGGGTGTGAGTTCCATTGTTGTGGAGAGTGTGGTTTCTGATGGAGGATTAGAGTTTCAGACTGAATTTTGTAAGATCGGTTGTTTACTGCTTGTCGGGTTATTTCAATGGGTATGTTGTTTGTCAGTGGTGTACTTGTTGGGGGTTGGGAAGGTTACTTAAGTGTGAGGCAGGGGTTAGCTTTTTATCTCTACTTGGGAAATGGTGGTTAGTTGTAGAATGGTCTGGATAGGAGGGGTACGCAATGCTGTTGCATAGAGCAGAGTGCCGAGCATGTTAAGGTGGGACTGTATTGCGAGGATCTTTACTTCATAGTTGAGTGTTTGTAGTTGCTAGACAGCCAGTGATTTTTTGTTGCTTTGTTTTGCATGGTTTGCAGGTTTGTTATATTTGCTGTTCTGGATGAACCATTGTTGCAATAGTGTCATGTACACCTGCAAATATAATGTTGTTACTGTAGTGCCAGTGTGTTATGCCGCAGTTATGAGGTCGTCTGCATACGAAAGGACCCTCATCTTTAAGTTTGCATGAGGTTATGGGAGGTCGTGTAGGAAGAGACTGAGGAGAGCTGGAGAAAGGACTGCTACTTGGGGAACTCCATTGCAGAGCTCAAGTGTTTCAGGGTGATGAAGCAGTTATGGGTAACACTGGCATGGCAGCAAGCTATGAAGTTGGCCAGCCACTTTTTATCACCGTTGTGGAAGGTTGTGTCTAGTATGTTTTGTGTGAAGATGTGTCGGGGCGCAATGTTAAATGCTTTGTTGATGTCTATTGCCACTAGTACTATGCGTGAACGGGGGGTTGTGGTTGGTTGAATCCATCTAGGATTAAGTGCGAACTCAGTGTGTAGTCTGGTGGTAAAGCGTTTGGGTCTGAAGTCATGCTGTGCTGTATGGGTGACAGTTGGGTGTTCCGTTTGATTCCGTTGTGGATTATTTTATCAAAGATAGATAGATAGATCGACAGATAGATAGAGAGAGAGAAGAGAGAAGAGAGAGAGAGAGAGAGAGAGAGAGAGAGAGAGAGAGAGAGAGAGAGAGAGAGAGAGAGAGAGCTGTAATGAAATCAGAACACAGGAAAAACGACTAAAAAGAACTTCCAGTAATGATGATGACTGCAAGAAAAAGAAAAGAAAGGAGAGAATGGCAAAGAGAAAACACGCACACACACACACACACACACACACACACACACACACACACACACACACACACACACACACACAAAACAAGAAAGTGAAACTCACGGGAGAGGAAAACCTGAGCTTGCCTCCAGCTGGGATCACGTTCATCTAATGGGTCGTGGGCGTCGACCGGGAACCATTATGATATTCAGTCAAACATTTGTTGCATCTGAAGATATTGTTCAGGTAGTGGCAGCGTTCAGGTAGTGGCAGCGTTCAGGTAGTGGCAGCGTTCAGGTAGTGGCAGAGTTCAGGCAGTGGCAGCGTTCAGGTACTGGCAGCGTTCATTGCACAGGGTTCCACAAGAAGGGGGAAACGGCGAACATGTATGAAAATGTGATGGATTACTTACGAATGAAAAGTTTCTCTATTTTTTCGTCAACTGGCGATGATACAGCCTCACCAAAGGTGCGCACACACACACACACACACACACACACACATTAAAGAAATAAGTATATATATATATATATATATATATATATATATATATATATATATATATAAAATCAACGTCCATTCACTGGAAAATCCCTAGAAGCATTATCATTTAGCTGTGACACATGAACTCCATTCTAATGCAGGATCAAAGCATATGAACCGGACGCAAACTGCTACTAATTATAACTTTTAGTTCTCCATCAATGATAAACCAGAGGGGTATCAAGGCAAGGCTTGAGCATGAGAATATTGCACTTCATCTTCTCAACGAATGACCCTCAATAGCCCTTAACGCAGAAGTGAGACAACTGCTGAGTTGTTGAAACACAAGAATCTTAAAAACACGAAGATGAAGACGTAATCCAAGAAAAAAGAAAGGGGATAACGTGGATGAGAAGATAGCCAGAATCACCTTACGTCAAGTGAGGGGGAAGAACAGCTGTAACGAACTGAGAGCAGGTAATAATTACTGGAGGAGCAGGTGCTAATTTGGCTACGTGGCAGCGTTGATTAACAGCGTACGAGGATTAACGAGAGAGAGAGAGAGAGAGAGAGAGAGAGAGAGAGAGAGAGAGAGAGAGAGAGAGAGAGAGAGAGATGGTCCTGGAAAGAGGTCTTAAGCAGACATGATTATATTTATGCTCGGTCATCATATTAGCATGGCTGAGCACAGGGCAGACCCGCCCCTATGGGGATCCGCTGCTCAGGTCAACAGAGAGGGGATACTACCTCCTTGGTCGTCAGATCTACACCCTGTCTTCACTACACGACCGCTAAGCAACACTTTCTCACTCTCCTACTTTCACCCAGCGACGATTAAGCCAACCATACCTCTCATGACTCATCTCTGTGACCATATGCTCATTACCCCACCATATCTGCCTTCACTGGGCGACCACTAGGACATCTACGTCTACCCTATCTATATAGGATACCACTACATTTACCGTACCTTCAAATGGACATCCACTGCAGCCATTGCGACATCTACCCTACCTCTAGCGGACGACCAGTAAGAGCCATCACACCTATCGTATCTTCACTACACGACCCCACTTGGGCAACCACCTCCCTGGCCGACGGCAAAGACCATTTTATTTAGATGATTCCGGGAGCCACTGCGTGTACCGCACCATCGTCCGACGTACGACTAGGACCATTACGTCCATCGCACCTTCAGTGTACGACCACTAAAGCCATGGCCTATGCTTTACCATCCCAGTATAGCCACAGCAGCCACTTCTCCTCTTCGTCAACCACAGCAACGACAACGGCCGATTATTATCTGCCTTTGTTGTAACGACTTCGAGGCTAACACATATGTCTTAATCTCAGGAACCCTACAAAGTAAAAGTAAGATATTCCCTGCGAGGCTTTTACACATCTAGATACCACGAATATTGCTACCATTTTGGGGTTCACATTGAGATCATAGTTGGTCGCAGAATTTTCTTGGACGCCCGAAGAAGGCTGGTGTTTACGTTTCATCCATCGGTGATTATAACAGAAGGTCGATGATAGCCTCAGTGGCCTTTGGCTGTCGATGAGGCTGAAGGCCGAGATGATCAACACACTTTGGCTTCAGTATATGACGCTTAGGACCAACAGATCTACTATCCCGTCTCGCACCTTCACTATATGACTTAACAGTGTCACTCGATCTGCCTTACCCTCTTCCTATATGACCAAAAAGACCAAGACATTTAAACTACTTTCACTCTACCATCCCAATGGCTACCTCACTACTCTGATCTCGCTGTGATATCTGTAGCGTATATGTAATATATATATATATATATATATATATATATATATATATATATATATATATAATGTAGATGTGTCCGCCAGCTTGAGGTTACAGCATTAGTGAAAAAGTCACCTCTTGCGTGGCTGTATCATCATCAGTTACTGTAAGGTAGTTGTACAGTCTTAGTGGAGTCCGTCCTCTTCCTGCATGATTATGATAATAATGATGATTAATGAATTATAATGGTAAAAATAATTGTAACGTATGGCGTTTATATAAGTGATTTCCAGCGATCATAACACGAGAAAGAAATAGAAAGAGATAGTTTTCCACAAAAGCTCACCAAACTGTGAACAGGATGATTTTGTGCATTGAACCATTTCATTGAAGGGTTGAAAGGTCACCAAAAGTCATTCACTTCATCCAGCGTTTATGAAAATATGTTCACTGCTCATAATGAGGGATAGTGTGAACATGATGGTGATGATGATGATGATGGTGTGTAACATGCGAACATGTTGGCGAGTAATAGGGAACATGATGGAAACATTAGAGTAAATGATAGTGAGTCATTGTAACCAGAATTGTAACTGGGAGTGAAGATGATGGTGAGTAAGTGGTCAAAATAGTGAGTAAGAGTGAATGTGATGAGTCACAGTGAACGCGATGGTGGGTGACCTGAAACACGAAGGTGAGTGATGGTGAACATGCTGTGAGTGACAGCGAGCATGGTGAACACGGTGGTGGTTGAGAGTGAACATTAGATCTGAGGGAAAGATCTATCGTAAAATGTGAGCGACAGAGAACATTATGTTGGGTGGTGGTAAAACATCGCCTTGCAAATGTTGGTCTCTCTCTCTCTCTCTCTCTCTTTCTCTCTCTCTCTCTCTCTCTCTCTCTCTCTCTCTCTCTCTCTCTCTCTCTCTCTCTCTCTCTCTCCTCCAGGTGATCAATATCTCATTTCATCTTTTCAGTGACCAGTTCAGTATGAATACCTCCATTGCGATCGTTCTTACAAACGTGATATTCACTATGACTTTTTATTTTTTTCATATTCTCGTTTGTCTTTTTCTCTTCGGATGTGGAGACGTCTGTGGTTGCTTATCTCATCTTGAAGATAAGGTCCTTTAACTGAGGTAGAATGCTTGTTACTCGTTGTTACATATCCTCTTTTAGATCTAATGCACAAACTCGAATGCCTCTCCGCAAATTTCCACCTGCCTCACCTCTTGTAAAATATGCGTCGTTATCTCTCATCACTTCGACATTTAGCTGTAACAATATTAACAAAATGCTTTTGAACGTCGTAAAATCACATTCGAGAAGGAGAAACATGAGTTTAGAACACTGAATAAACAAAGCTTTATTGATGTTTGGTACGATATTTATGGAGTTTTATAATTGTAGAAGATAAGATTACAAGATAGTGAGGAAGTGATAACATCCAAATGAGAATGGTGTCTTTCGGATATGCCACTGCTTATCGTACTATTATCAATTCGATCACTTGATTATTATTTACGTTTTCGGCAAAGCCACACCTTGGCGTAATTTCGGCAACTGACACTATGCAGAACGCTACCTTTGGCGTTCCATGGGTTGCACTATGGTATGTCCGACCCCAGTCAAACACTTGCGTTATTCTGCAGATGGACAGCATCATCTGTGCTACTCCAGGCGTTGTCTTGTGATAGTAAGGAACATTACCTGTGCTTACTGCACTAAGGGTCTTCCAGCGCCGATCTCGTGATCTCCCATCACAATTACATGTCTTGGATTGCCCAAGTGTTGTGTGTGTGTGTGTGTGTGTGTGTGTGTGTGTGTGTGTGTGTGTGTGTGTGTGTGTGTGTGTGTGTGTGGAATACCATAGGACGGAGAGGATCATCCCCCTCGGTTTTCCTGGCGCTATGGTTGATTAACCAGAGTAACGCGTTTGCCACGGTGGGGGTGGATAACACCTCAGTGTCTGGTTAGGTTAGGTCAGGTCATCGTGGCTCAGGCGTGAGACCGGTGGCCGATATTCCCGGTTTTCGCATCACTAATTCACTCAACACTTCAAGAAGCCACTCCAGGGGCACTTAATGGCCCGCCTACGTTAATTTGTAGCTGCGAAACTGGCTCCTGAATGCACCTTTTTGTACGACGGTGTATCTCCAGGTCTGAATCGCTAATGAACTTTCTCTGTCATCCCCTGGAGTCGTCTTTTGATATGATTATTAAACCTCTCAATCTCAAGTCCTGCCCCGGGTGTGGTGTGGAGAGTCCCCTCACCAATTTCTCCGCTAATTGCCTCAAATAACAGACAAACTACCACCACACGCCACCGCAGTCGAAAGGCCAAAAACACGTTCAATTAACTGTTAGCGCTGTTGTAAAAACTGGGCCAGGCCATAAGCTGATGATTGGCTGAGTCATGAGGGGAGCCGTTGATGGCCAACCTCAGCGCCACCTGGCCAAAATGCAAGCGGTGGTTGTTGCCTACCCTTTTCGTACATTGAATCATTGCCGTCATTCGTGAATCTGGTATTCTCACTTGTGCTGAGAAGTTCCTTTGATTATGTCCCCGACGCGAGATTAGAGTTGTTGGATTTTCTCCCTTGCCTCTGCAGCTTTTGCGAAAAACCATCATAGTTGTGGAAGCTTCAAGCGAGTGTGTGTGTGTGTGTGTGTGTGTGTGTGTGTGTGTAAGTGTTGGGGGGGGGGGATGATGATTAAATGAAGATAGAATCCTTTTCTGAGCTCGAAAGAGTGTAACGTAAGGAATTTATTATTGCATTTTATGACAAAACGTAATTAAGATGTAAGATCATAATTATAATTGGAAAATATTGTAGTATAACGTTGCTGGGAAAGGATTTATTATATTATCATGCAGTTTAAAACTTATTACATTAACTCCATAAGAGAAGGTCTTGGTACACAGTGAGAGTTTGTTTTGGACTTAGAATTATCTTGAACGTATAAAGGAGATTCATATGTTCGATCTTATACAAGATGAAATCCAACTTCATAGCCTTTATGACCCAGTAATCATCGATAGACCAAAAGCCCAAATAGCTAAACATGAAAAGTGAGTTACGAATACTGCAAAGAAGTCAGTGACATGTAAAGATAAAAGTAGAATAAAGTAAACGTAATCGCTCTGTCGTTAGATTATCGTCGTTACGATTTATGAGTCGTCACAGATTAGATTAGATTAGATTATCGTCGTTACGATTTATGAGTCATCAAAGATTAGAGTAGATTAGATTAGATTAGGCTATCATCTTTACGATTTATGAGTCGTCAAAGATTAGATTAGATAAGATTATCGTCGTTACGATTTATGAGTCATCAAAGCATTTTGGAAAGCAGGTTCTCACACACAGAGTATCATTGAAGTGTCAGTTTGTTTTCCTCATATGTTGGGAAGTATGGCGAAATGCTGATGCACACCGTCAGAGAATAAGTCATTTGTCACACAGTCGTGAAGAACTTTCTTTTCTATGACTTGTAAAATGAGCATATCGCTCACTGGTATTCACCCGGGGCAAGACCATTCTCTTACCTTTTCGATGACGTATTGGAAAACTGTAAAACCGTGTTACTGTGAAGCTGAATGTCTTACATGAAAAGATATTGGTGCCGTGGATGGCAAACTTAAGTATTTCGAAAGTGTTATTTGAAAGTGATGTTCAAATTCATATGACTCCAAGGGAAAGGGAAAATATTAGAGCTGGTGGAAGTAGTAGACATTGATCGAGCAAAAGAAAGAAAATGATGTACAAGAGAATCTTAACTGTACGTGATCAGGGTATCTAAAGCAAAGCCGACTTTTGAAAGTTCATCCGTAAAAAAGAAAGATGAACCAGGTTAGAGGAAAATTCAACAGAGGTATTCGTGGTACCCATTTTCTTTGGAAGTAACAGAGCGTAGATTCTATACACTTAGACGTGAGCTATGTACTTTAGAGTGACCCATAGAAAGCTGCAACACCCTCCACCAAACTATATGTTGCCAGGGCTTCTTCACTCTGAACACACACTGTAATCTGAGAATAGAATGAAGAAACAGACAACAGACAACCTACTTGACCCTCTCTAATACTGATATTTACTGCAAGAAGAACAAACTGGATCAAAATGTAAGTAATATAACTGTCGGTGCTAATTTCTGTACAGCCTTGGCACAGATAACAAGTGACATGACTCACTATGTTGCATATTTATACATACGTTATACACAGGAATGCAGAACACTTCCTTGCATATACACCGATACAAACTTGCAAATACATTTACACCCACACAAACATGCAAACACATGTACGTAAACCCACACAAACTTGCAAATACGTATACACCACACGCGCGCTCGAGCATTCACACACAAAAACACACAAACATGCGCTCAAACTCCTTGTGTCCTCACCGCGGTAGAGAAACTGCCAATTCTTTTGCAAGTTACTGCCGAATCACCGTCTGAAATGTCCTGACTGTGCAACAGGAGGAGGAGGAGGAGGGGAAGGATCAAGCCCTCATGGGTAGCAGTGGATCGAAGAGACAGAGGATATGTACCAGTGGAGTGAGTGTGAGGTGGATTATGACATGAATCGGCCTCAGGGAACTGTTGAAACTCATAAAGGGAGGTAAATAAATCTTACTGTGTGCTTCGAGACGAGACACACGACCTTGAGGCCCCCACTCCCGCCTCTAACTGTCGGGAAATGATGATTACAGAGCTGCAGGGAGTAAGTAAACGTTCTGTGGACTTGAACTAGTTGTTTCAACTGTGGAAAAAAAGTTTAGGAGTGCCGTGAGAGCCTGCGTCTGTCACTGTCAGAAGCGGTCAGTGGAGTTGCTATGCTTTGGACGTGAGAGATGACGTTCATATACGAAATGATTTTGCTCTTCGTAAATTTAAGCAAAAAAACTGTATATAAATACTTGACGTAGATTATTAGATAATAAGTAGTGGCAACAGTTAGATATAGAAAAATACATGTGCAGATCAGGCGAGTCATCTAAATCGAGAAATACATTTTGGAACAAGGTCAGTAAATGCAGTAGCAAAAAAAAATAAATCTTGCAGTGGAACTGAAAGGGCAACAACTTGGTCTATGGCCAAAGAACAGAGGAGCTCATCCAAAGGTTTCGAGGATGAAGGCAATCAAGAAAAGAAGGACAGAGGTCATTGGCATACAAGATGGTGATGTTGGAAACTCCTTATTGGTCTGCAGAAGTTTATTCAGTACCAGGGGAAGAGAATGATAGATGAAAGAGAAAAAAAAAATGACTCACTCGGAAATAAACTCAATGAATAAGGAAATATGATACCAATGAGGAGATAGGGGATTATAAGAAACGTTCATAGACCGAAAGAGTACACTGTTTGTAAATTAAGCAGGATATTATGGATCAAGCTGAGATTAATCCTACGAACAAAGGTTAATCATATTTTGTATTTCCTGAAGGCTTTGTGTCCACAAGGAATAAAAGTGAAGATGGGAGAGGAGGTATCAGCCCACGTAATGAGAGAATCTCTTCAGCTCCAAGAGATAATCGTGAGCAATGGACCATTCACATAATTTACTTTAAGCAAAGTCTGCTCCATTTTCTGTGTTGGTTCATAATACTCGAACATGACTGTAAGTGGGTCTGTAATGGAAGCAGTCTTGGGGGAACAAATAAGTGCAGCAAAAGACTGAGGACACAAAGGGCGCGTCCATGAGTAAGTTGGAAAACAGGGTAAACTTAAGGAGGAAAGACAAGAGAGGTAATTTGCAAAGCCGGCCCTAATGCCACACAATCTATCAGGGGCTTTAAAGACGTCGGGATCCCCAGAATCTTACACAGAGGATTACCGAATATTTACGATAAAGAAAATAACGTTACCGATGGAAGTCGTTTCTAGGAAACCAAACAGCAAATCACAGTGAGAATCGTGATGCTTAAGGACGTGCAATGTGTGCAAAGACTTTGAAAAAGACTTTACAAACAGTGAGGAGTATATTAGTATGACGTTATCGATAGAGGGATCAGAATGGTCACCCTTCTTTGGAATTAGATACATCATTCCATGTTTTGCTTGAAAGGTATGAGTGAAACAGAGGGCCAAGTGCACAGTCACGACTCGGAGGCATTCCTCGTCAAAACACAAGTGAGTAATGTCGTCCAATCGGTTGGCTGCCTGTCTGAGAGGGTGAACATCATCTGGGTTGGGTGTGGGCCGACGACTGTTGCGCCAAAGATACGAATCCTTGCTAACCCGACGCCTGGCGAGCCGGTGCTGACCCATGGTTAATAACGGTAAGCACCACACCATGGAATGTGTGTGTATGTGATCACTGTTTGTGTGTTATAAGGAGAGAGGGAGAGAGAGAGAGAGAGAGAGAGAGAGAGAGAGAGAGAGAGAGAGAGAGAGAGAGAGAGAGAGAGAGAGAGAGAGAGATTGTGTGTAGGATAGGGCGCAGGATCAGTAAGTGGAGAAAGTAGAGATGTAGTAATACTGAAATGGTCCAAATTGGAATGAAAATATAGCGATGATTGGAAAAAGGAAGAAAAAATGTTTTATCAGTGGAATAGAAATAACCATAACTTTTGTCGAACCAGAAAGTAAGGTAGATCACCAGCAGTTATTAGAAATATATTCGGTTAAGGAGAAAGACAGGTTATCACTCTCTGCATAGAGAAATGCATCGCCTCATGAATAACGCATGCTTTTGGAGAGATGAAATCTGAAGTGCTGAGCCAAAAGCAGAAGAATTTTCTTCCCCCAACGCCCGACTCGTCTTTTGCCTTGCCTACATTACGTCAGAACAAGAGTAATGGCGTTATGGACTGGATCAAGAGAAATCCTAGGAGAAAACTGGGGATATATATGTCTCCCACGAAAGACACCTTCGGCAGGTTGGTCAATAACCATCACAAAAGTTATATGATTGACGGAGGAGAAGATGGAGTTTACTTACCTTGGATTCCACAATTACAGGATCATATGAAACAACTGGAAACAATGACGGTATTTCTTCTTTTTTTTTTTCCAGTTATAGCACGAAGGTTTGGAGTTGAAGCAGAATCCAAGAGTTTCGGGAGACTGGTCGTGACGGTCTGGAACATGAGCAAGATGGTTGATAGTGTGCTGCAGGTCGTTAAGAACAGAGAGATGTGAGGTCTTCAACCCCTCACTATCTGTGTGGGGAGAATCGCAACGACTCCTTGTGTTGTGTGTGAGATCTTTCGGCTAGAAGCTTTCAGCGTGAGGAGGAGAGGATGTCAAATTTATGGAGGAAGAATTCAGAGAATCGAAGAGAAAAACGAATATACTTCTAGAGTTAGCAGAAGAAAAAGGAGACACAGAGGAAAATGTTGTAGATAAGAGACAGATCTTGAGATTGAGTGACATCAAAGTTTAGATATTTGAGGCCAGGAAGGCGTGCAATAAGCGCCCTGGTGTCAGTATGTTCAAAATCTTCCCCTGAAACAAAATCGAAGATGTGGGTTATAGTTTAATGATGTGAAAAGGACTGAAGATACCCTTTGGCAATATCATTGAGTAGATATTATTTAGGAGCTTCTCATCATAAGAAAGCTGGGTAGATATGCCACTAGAGCTGATGAAACGTATAGAGTCAAGCGTGTAAGATAAGCAAGAGTGTAGCTTTGCTTGTAAATGTCTGTCTGTCTTGTTGTCAGCATACATATCTATATATCAGTACACACACACACACACACTATATATATATATATATATATATATATATATATATATATATATATATTTTTTTTTTTTTTTTTTTATACTTTGTCGCTGTCTCCCGCGTTTGCGAGGTAGCGCAAGGAAACAGACGAAAGAAATGGCCCAACCCCCCCCCCCATACACATGTACATACGTCCACACACGCAAATATACATACCTACACAGCTTTCCATGGTTTACCCCAGACGCTTCACATGCCTTGATTCAATCCACTGACAGCACGTCAACCCCTGTATACCACATCGCTCCAATTCACTCTATTCCTTGCCCTCCTTTCACCCTCCTGCATGTTCAGGCCCCGATCACACAAAATCTTTTTCACTCCATCTTTCCACCTCCAATTTGGTCTCCCTCTTCTCCTCGTTCCCTCCACCTCCGACACATATATCCTCTTGGTCAATCTTTCCTCACTCATTCTCTCCATGTGCCCAAACCATTTCAAAACACCCTCTTCTGCTCTCTCAACCACGCTCTTTTTATTTCCACACATCTCTCTTACCCTTACGTTACTCACTCGCTCAAACCACCTCACACCACACATTGTCCTCAAACATCTCATTTCCAGCACATCCATCCTCCTGCGCACATCTCTATCCATAGCCCACGCCTCGCAACCATACAACATTGTTGGAACCACTATTCCTTCAAACATACCCATTTTTGCTTTCCGAGATAATGTTCTCGACTTCCACACATTTTTCAAGGCTCCCAAAATTTTCGCCCCCTCCCCCACCCTATGATCCACTTCCGCTTCCATGGTTCCATCCGCTGACAGATCCACTCCCAGATATCTAAAACACTTCACTTCCTCCAGTTTTTCTCCATTCAAACTCACCTCCCAATTGACTTGACCCTCACCCCTACTGTACCTAATAACCTTGCTCTTATTCACATTTACTCTTAACTTTCTTCTTCCACACACTTTACCAAACTCAGTCACCAGCTTCTGCAGTTTCTCACATGAATCAGCCACCAGCGCTGTATCATCAGCGAACAACAACTGACTCACTTCCCAAGCTCTCTCATCCCCAACAGACTTCATACTTGCCCCTCTTTCCAGGACTCTTGCATTTACCTCCCTAACAACCCCATCCATATATATATATATATATATATATATATATATATATATATATATATATATATGATACAATAATTTATCAAAGTCCACTCCATTTTTGCCGTTATTCAGTTTTATAGAGAAATTTCTTATGTTCTAAATGAGCGAAGACAAGAAGTTGCCTTCACTCATTCTCCTCAAATAAGGAAAGCTCTCAGACATATAGATACTCTGTAAAAATGAACAACTGCAAGAATGCGGTGTGTACGTGAGAAAGTGCTTCCATCATACAATATATTTTTTTCATACTTAATCACCGTAACCTGTGCTTGCGAGGAAGTGCCCGGAACAGACGAAGAAAGGTCGCATCCACTCACATCCATTCACTAGCTGTTATGTGTGATTCACCGAAACCACAGCTCCCTATCCACAATCAGGCCCACAGAACTTTTTACGGTTTACCCCGGACGCATCACATGCCTTCATTCAGTCCATTGACAGCACGTCGACCCCAGTATACCACATCTTTCCAATTCATTCTATCACGTGCACGGCTTTCACCTTCCTGCACGTTCAGGCCCAGATGGCTCAAAGCCATTTCACTTTTCCCTTCCGTCTTCAGTATGGTCTCCCCTATTTCAACTATTCTACACTCATTCTTTCCATATGTTCAAACCATTTCAGCACATCCAGTTCAGCCCTCTCAGCCACGCTCTTACTATGACATCTCTCTCTTATCCTCTCATTACTTACTCGATCAAACCACCTCACACCATGTATTTACCTCAGACATTTCATTTCCAACACATCCACCCTCCTCCTCACTGCCTCGCATCCATGTAATATTTTAGGAGTACTGTACCTTCACAGATCCCCATTTTTACCTTCCCAGTCACAGACATAAGTTTACACTGAAGCTGCGCCTTAATTAGAAATGAATTATTAATAAGAAGGAGAAATAAGAAAAGAAGAAAATGGTTTAAGAATCCTGAATCAAATAAAGCCTTTCGTTAAAAAGAACCAAGTCTTAGATGTTAGGAAAGACCTTAAAGTGTTGAGGGCTCCGGAACTTTGTGGTTCAGAGGAGACATCAAAACTCCCCACCCCTGCTTTGCCAACAGTCACACAGTAATTATATGATGCAGTAGCTTGCAGAGTATTACGTGGTCTATCTGATTGTGGGGGCACACAGGCAGTCAGCTCTCGGGAGCAAAAACCAAAGTGCGTAATACCTACAGAGAAGGGAAAGTGAACCACCTTTATGGCGTACGGCAAGTACATTTAAGTGGTCAGGTTAGACTGGGAGAGATAATAAGCCGGTCTACTTTAGACAACTCTAGTTTACAGTGTAGAGTTAGAACCTTACTAGTTATGAGAGCAGTACTCCATTCAAGGATGGATCAATCCTCTGTGTAAAAGGAGAGACTGTTCAAATCAAAGAAATTTACGTCATCTGAAGAGGACTCCCAGTTAATTCAAGGCAGACTTAATTATCTTGTGTACTGTGAGGTTTCCAAGACCGGATAGATGTTCAGTGATACCAGTCATATTCATTGTTTTGAGTGATAGAATTACTGATCCATCAAAAGCGACAAGGAAGGTTTTCGCGAGTTGCTCCAGTCAGCAAGTCATTCCGTTCCCGGTATTCACGTCTTAAAAGGTGCGGTTAGAGGAGGAGTTGCCCTTTACGAGGGCTTGGTCATGAGAACCCACTAGGGGGTTGAGTTTTTGTAGCTGGAGGCGAGAAACAGATCCACAGTGTCAGGAGAATGGTCACTAGGGTCAGGAATATGGGCAGGGTGGGTGATATGTTTACGTAGATCATTTAGAATAAAGAATGTGAGGACTTTCCCCGACTCCTATTAACTCTACGGGAGGAGTTCAATCATTCCCCTACAGTGCACATTGAAGTCTCCTAAGTAGACGACCTCAGCTTAAAGATGAGAGGACATAACAGCATCATATTAGAAAATTTAGATCGTCGAAGAAAGTCATGGGTTCGTAGAGTTCGGAGAACAGTAGGCGTACTTGTTTCCCGTTTTCTGTGTTAGCTAGGTAGCGCCAGAAGCAGATGAGGGAAAAAACTCATTTACTCACATCCACACTCTCGGAAATACGAGGGTAGTACTCTTTCTTCCCTGTCCACACACACACACACACACACACACACACACACACACACACACACACACACACACACACATACATGTATGAATGTATATGTGTGTATGTATGTATGTGCACTTGCGTGCCCGTCTTTGAGGAAA
The DNA here is from genome assembly GCF_036320965.1 of Panulirus ornatus. Taxonomy (NCBI): domain Eukaryota; kingdom Metazoa; phylum Arthropoda; class Malacostraca; order Decapoda; family Palinuridae; genus Panulirus; species Panulirus ornatus. The sequence continues at coordinate 12,469,245 of NC_092231.1, forward strand.
AACAATACATTTTAAGATACTGTAGTGACTTTGCAAATCAAACCATGCATCAGAATGTCAGTAATACACACACACACACACACACATACACACACACATACACACACACACACACTAAATACACAGAAAGATAACAATATGAAAATCTTTATAATCATGATGGGTCGTACAGTACTTGTTTACCCTTGTACCTCCGTAATCATCACTTGAACTGAAAGTGTCTAATAAATTTCAAGATAATCCATGTTCAGTGGGTCCTCCTGTACTTCACCAGGCGCACCAGTGGCCACTAAATGATAAATTATATAGCACCTGACTTTTGAGGTCGGTACTTAAACGCTTCCCCCTGTTACGTGTGTGTGAGTGGTAGCACCTCCGCCTTGACAGTCTTAGAAAACCCTCTCTTTTTTTCTTTCTTTCTAAATACGTCAAGTCTTTCTTCTTCTTCTTCTTCTTCGCCTTCTTCTGTATCTCCAACGACCTGCAGAGACTTACGGCAAGCATCTGATGATGTCACAGAATGTACACAGTTCCGCTGGGAGTAGCCCCGGATCCCTTGAAAGGTCCGAGCTCCAGCACAATTTGCTGCTTTCAATGTGCCGCTTCAGTGCCCGTGTGAAAGTATTTGGTAGAGAAATATATTATGTGCAGAGCGTTTGGCGAAGGGCACGAGGCAGCCCGGGCGTCCTGCCAGAGAGGTATCAGCTTTACTAATTGCCGTACATGTGTTCTCTGACGTGCAGCTTTGTCTTTGAACAATTCTTGAATCGCTGTTTATAATTCGTATTTCCCTAGGGGATATTAAGGGCTGCGTTTCCCGTACCTACTTTATTTTCTTTTTTGTCATTCGCTTGACTAGATGCTTGATGCGGTCTCAGAGGTGTGTGTGTGTGTGTGTGTGTGTGTGTGTGTGTGTAAACGAGAGACACAAATTGCCAGACCCACATGAGAGGTGAGGAGTCCCAGCTGTATCACACACCTTTGCGAGGACCAGCAGTGACATGTCTCTCTCCTTCCTCACACCCATCAACGCCCTCTGCCTGACAGACGCGGCTGCGACAAACGCCTCCCTCAGTCCTGAGCTCACGCCAGAGTATGCTGTATCCCATTATAAAGACGATCATTGGTTATCCCTTCACCACCTTAACTTATCGGCTCACTCATTCATTTATCAAGAGCCATGCTTTATATTTATTTATATTCCAACTTAAGGAGTTCTTTTGGGGGGGCTATCAGTCTAATCTATCTATGTAACTATCTGTCTGTCTGTCTATACATTGCCTTTGAAAGTTATATCTATTTCCTCGGGGAAGAACAAAATACGTGCGGTCTCTGCCAGTCAAGCCCACTCACACTCATCTGCAACACGAGTGACAAATTGCCCGAAGTATTGATCTATTGTTCTTGAAATGACACACCAGAATTTTGTCGTGTTGTAAGTCCAACATTATTGGAAGAGTTCAGTAACACTGTGTGTGTGTGTGTGTGTGTGTGTGTGTGTGTGTGTGTGTGTGTGTGTGTGCGTCTGTGTGTGTGTGTGTGTTGGGTTCACGGCTGGACACTTTCCTCAGCACCAGATTCCCATAAACAAGTTCTTTTGGCAGCTTTGAGCAAACCCGCCCCTTCAGTATGTAAATGCATTCCTCGATTAAATCTTACATTTTTATGTACCAAACATGAGATTTCCTCCCCTGATTGTTTACCGTTGCTGGAAACGACTCCAATTTGTTTCGTTGAACCACACTAGTTGTTGTTATGGGGGGGGGGTTTGGTTACGTATGCTGTTCTCTCTCTCTCTCTCTCTCTCTCTCTCTCTCTCTCTCTCTCTCTCTCTCTCTCTCTCTCTCTCTCCTTGCCCGGTATTTGGTTCATACATTTCAATATTTTGTACTTCATCTCCGGCGCTGGTGATTGTGAATCACATGGAGTGAAACAGGTTCAGGTTCCGAATATCAAAGAGTATCTGAACACTCATATTACATGCATATGAGATCTAGTGTCAATGCATTTCTCGGTCTGTGCGAAGGCTTCAAGCGCACTATAAATATTGCCGAAAGAATTTAGTTAGAAGTATATGCTATTTTAAATCTGAAATTTACGTCACTTACAGAATATTTGAACTGAAATATTAACATATAAATTAGATGAAGTTGCGGACTACGCCTCTTCTCTTCTTTAAAGCGTACAATACATTTCTCCTGAGCATTGGATTAATCATTCATATCCTCACACTTGCAAGGTGATGATTTTATTGATGAAAGAAGTATGTCTTTTTCTTAAAAGAATTACCCCTGGCGTACCGTCGTAACACCCTTTATAGAAGCAGACGAAACGAACGGGTCATCATTCATGAACGAGTTGACCAAGGTGTCATCATGAGATGACCGATTTACAGACTTAGATGTTGATGGAGTAAGACCTTAGTATGATACAAACTCTCTTCTCTTTTGTGTACGTAGCGAAGGCGTTCGTTTAGTAGCACGGAAACAGATTTTGTTACTTTTTCGACAAGTGAATTGCCCGATACACCGGCTTTTAGATAATTCCGAGAGGGTGCTGCTGTTTTGAATGGAACTCTCCATTTTCTTTCTCCATCTTCTTCTCTAGTCTGTCCGTCTTCCTTGAAGCCTTTATAGAAACCCTTTGTCACGTCTGCACACAGTTAAGGAGCTCTGATTAATATAATCACTTTGTTCCTCATGCCCTCTTTTCTCTTCACCCATGTTAGCTATTTAGCGGGACGTGTTACACCCATTGTCATGTCGGTTTTTGTGAACAGAAGCACGAACGTACACAAGCAATACATATTCCCCTAGACTTAATACATAGATATGAGTACTTAGCTCACCCTCCTCCCCCACCACACACACACACACACACACACACACACACGTGTGAAAAGGACTTGAGAGTTGACATAGTACCCGGGTTGTCACCAGAGCGCCATACTAGGCGAAGTGTTCAGGAGATAAATTACTTGTCAGTGCCAAAATCGCCTACAAGTACACGGATAAGGAGAGGTTAAGAAAAATATATGCTGCATATATTAGACCCAAATTAGTGTATGCATCACCAGTTTGGCAACCCGCCTGAGGAAGATAGAGATCTGCTAGAGAAGGTCCAAAGACCGGGAGCAAAAATTGTACCTGAAGTGCAGGGAAACTTGAGCTGCAGGGTAGGGGATTGTCATCCATGGGACTTACGTTGGTAGAGTCAGAGGGAAGGATGGGAGATGTAATGACATATGTGTCTCTGAAGGGATGTGACAGTGTCATTATCGAGAAGTTCTTTGACGTTTGTGGGAATCGATTAACTTATAGACGTGATAAGGAATAAGACAAGAGTGTGGGGGGAAGAAAAGGTATGTTGGAATAGCATGGAGGATGAATTGATCAGGCTGGGTGAAGAAGCAGTACAGTGAACATAAGAAGTTCAGGATACTGTATGATAATGAAGATAACATTAAAACTAGGGCTCTGTTGGTTTAGAACTCCCCTCCCGTATTTGGAACTTGGCAATGACAAAAACGTAATCCCATCACGTATATGTAGCAAATAGATACACACACACACACACACACACACACACACACACACACACACACACACACACACTGAGACTTTGAAAGTTTCCAACCAAATTCAACATAAAACAATGATGAAGCTTGAGAGGCGCAGAAATCGCATTTCATGACCCAGAGATTTAGTGATGATCATAGGACTGGATGCATGCGATGGGCCGGCCACCTCCACCTTCCATTCCCTCAACTGAGGATTTCCACAGGCACAGCATGGGAAAAGGTACCCTATGCTTCCTCAGCCTTGTGAATAATGATGATCCTCCGGTGGATGCAACCTGCTCGATAGAAGTATGTCGACGACTTTGCCGTTGGTATCGGCCATGATGGAAGCTCCCATGTTTACATTCACTATCGAGGTCACACTTGAAAGCCTCAAGAAAGGATCAAGGCTGACCTTTGAAATCACCTGAGATTACTTTCACCATCGAGATTATCCTTAAAAGCCTCAGGAACTGGATCAAGGTTGACCTTACGCTCACTTGGGATTATTTTATGTTCACTATACTCTTTTCCACCAGACCCCCTCATCTTCACATCACCCTTATCTTCACTAAGCTACGTTCAAGGTTGGCATTAAACCTAGCTTAGATCATTCTCTTCATTGTACTCTTCTTCAATGCACCCCATCTTCCTAATACCCTAATCTCTGCTTAGGTTTAAAACTGAGATCGGTCTTCAACCTAATTTGCATCATTTTGTGTTTACCATACTCGTCTTCACTACCCCTCGTCCCTTGTTTTGGCATGCAAGGCCAGCCATCACCACTCTAGTAGACTTATCTTCACTATGCCTGATTCATTATGTGTTGACTCTACGGATAGACAGACAGACAACAGTGCTCTATTATTAGTTTATAGTTGAATATTATTATTATTATTATTATTATTATTATTATTATTATTATCATTATTATCATTATTATAATCATTATTATTGTTGTTGTTGTTATTATTATTATTATTATTATTATTATTATTATTATTATTATTATTATTATTATTATTGTTATTATTATTATCACTAATTATCATTTGTATTATTGATTATCATTATTAGTAGTCATAGTAGAAATATTAGTAGCATTAGTAGCATAATAGTAGCAGTTGTAGCTAGTAGAAGTAGTAGTAGTATTCAAAGTGTATATAGACCAAGGTGAGGTGCTGGATGACTGGCGGAGTGCAAATATACCTATCTTTTACACGATCAATGAAGACGAAGGTGAACGTTCGAATAGGCATAAGTCTGTTGGATATACTTGGAAAGGTGTGTGGTTGAGTGATGCTTGATATAGTAGTGGCAAGCACAAAGTATCAGATTAGGGAGGAGAAAAGTGGCTTCAGGAATGATAGACGATTGTGGACCAGGTGCTTGCTATGGAACATTTAGTGTATGAAAAATACTTTGAAGAAAAAAAAAAAATGAGAAAGAAGCTTGCATTTGGCGTTTATGGATCTGGAGAAAGCGTATCCATAAGGTTGATAGGGATGCCTTATGTAACATGCTACGGGTATATAGGGTCAATGGAAAGTTGTTAAATGCAGGGAGTTTTTACCGGGAGAGTTAGGGCGTGTGCGCCCCAATCGGGAGGGAGGGAAATGGGTGAGTGGTCTCAGGGATGGCGGGTCTGGGTCAAGGATGTATAACGTCGCCATGGCTGTTAGATATGTTTATGGACTGCACGCTGAAGGTGACTGGATGGGGCGGAGAATCGCGTGGGAAGTAAGTCAGTTACTCTTGACGATAGGTGACTGGTTTCAGAGGGGAGAAACTCGAGTAGACTTGGTAGCAGAGTTCTGGTTAGCGTCGCACAGGAGTTGGAAGTGGAACTAGAAATGTCATCATTCGCAAGTGAATGCAGTATATCTCCCTCTGCACTATCACACACCGTCATGTTCACAGCGGAGGTAGTCGCAACCTAGCACGTCTTCGCGACACCTTCAGTAAACTTAGATTTGCTTCTCCTGCGTCTCGTTATAACTTAAGGGAGCCAGGAAAAAGTGGAGTACATTAGGCACCCGGATATCATTGCGTTAGTTGATGAAACCACAGTCACAAGGTGGAAGAGGGAACAAAGATCCATGGTGTTTTGTTGGAGTGTAAAGATGAAGTCAGTGTTCGTAAAGCTAAAAGATCAGAATGGATGAATATCATGGGTCATGAATACAAAAATGAGGGGTGGATGTGCTAGAGATGATGACTAAGGGAAATTTGTGGTGTAAGGTGGGTTGTTTATGTGAGAAATGAATCGTACAGAGAGAGAGAGAGGTTTGCAAATGAACGTAGTCTGTCCTGGAAGCTAAGGGAGCAAGAAGTACAGAAAGACAGAGAGGGAAATGGAAAGATGGAGCCCAAGAGGCTTTGGGGCATCGGGGTCAGAATCCTTAGGTGAACGAGAGGTCTGTGTTCGTTACGTAGGAGGTGGAAGGGGGAGGGGCGACGTGTTATAAGTTAGCTTAAACAGAGAGTATGAAGCGGTTTGGGTGATCAAGGAGTAATCTGTTGGACGTAGATGTGGATGGTTGGCTCACGTTTCATTACATCTTGCCTGATAGCCAGAGACTGTATGTGCGCAAATCGGAATTTGTTCTTCGGTCCCAAACGGTACCTCGCCAAAATGGGAGGGGCAACACACACACACACACACACACACACACACACACACACACACACACGAGTAGAAGCATATGAAATGCGCAGATGCAAACATGTAGGGCTAGACTGTCATAAACCCATGACCTTTGACACCTGATGTCATGATTATGGTAATATCCAGTGCACCCCATTCCCATCCCGGCACCGTGCGCTCTTACATCTCTCTCTCTCTCTCTCTCTCTCTCTCTCTCTCTCTCTCTCTCTCTCTCTCTCTCTCTCTCTCTCTCTCTCTCTCTCTCTCTCTCTCTCTCACAGTGCAGTTGGTTATACCTTCCTTTTGGCAAAGCACTTCTTGTTCAGGTCAGAGGACATGATTCGACTGATGATAGTTAAAGAAAAAGATAAAAACGACTAAAAAGAGGTAACCGAGTTATCGATAACGATCAAAAATCAAATTGATAAAATGATTATAACATCCCTTACTCATTGAAGTAATAAGAACCATAACATTTCATTAATTTGATAACCATGATGATAAAGATAACAATATCAGAACAATGCACACTAAAACAAACACAAACCATAAAACACGCACGCCAACCATAAGACACACACGAACCATAAAACACACGCACAAACCATAAAACACACACACACACAAACCATAAAACACACGCACGAACCATAGAACAAGCAAAAAAATTAAAACATAGACATCTTATCTGTGCTACTCTCACATTTTCCATGCATCTGAGTATGAAAATCATTCGTCTTTATTTCCCCTTCATGGAAAGCGTATCGACCCATGTGCTTCGTTTCTGGCACTGCACAACAAATTGTATCGCAGGAAAATTATTTTTCCTTTTTGACTCAGAATAATGCCTATCCTGTTATCATGTTATCTTGCTTGACACTTTGTCTCTTTAGGTCTTTTGCATTACAGAACATCCATGTTCATTAAAGTGAGCGCTCAAGTTATAATTCACTTTTCCAAATAGAGGTAACTCACCTTTGCAGATCATATTCTAGTAAATTAACTTTTCCAGATGCATATGATTACAAGATGTATATTTTTCTCCAGCAAGAAGATGGATAATAAAGTTGTATGTAATGCCCCCCAAAATATTATTGCTCTATAATTTCTATCCTTCTATGCAAAGTCGAGATGGGAGATATGCAAATTGAGAAGCCACAGTGACGCAGCTGACGGTGTGTACCCTATACACAGGATGAGCTCCTTTGCTTGGCAACATCTGACCAGATAAAGCCAACGGCTCATACCTGACATGAGCTGTGTAAATGCTCTACATTAAACGCCCGTTGTGTGTGTAGTGGCGCGACATTACGTGGGAGTGGATTGCCCAAGTGACCGATGGTGAGACGAATGCTAAAGGAGATTGAAGAGGATGTTCGTAAATAATGAGGGTGTGAGGGGGTATATGTGTATGTGTGTGAATACTCTATTGGTAACACGGGCGAGTAAGTGGTTTGGGTGTGTTACAGTCTTCTGATTGGTGTTCGATGAGGGACTGAATCAAGTAATTGACTGCTGGGGAGAAATTAGCGGTTAGCGTTGCTGACTGTGACGAATTCGCGGGCCGCCCAGGAGTCGAGTCCAATGAGGTTCGAAGCCATGTTGCAGCAGCTAGGTCCAAAGTTAACCCAGCCGTTCATCCTCCCCTAGGGGTTGGCTAATATATATCTGTCTATCTATCTATCTATCTATCTAGATGGATAGATAGATATAAATGATGAAATGGTCTTGATTAAGGCATTTATTTGGCCGTGCCTTTTGAGCTAACATATAAGAAAGAAAATTATGAGGCGAGAAAGTATTAGCTGAACGATATGTGTGAAGGGAAGGGGATGGAGGCCGGATTGGAAATGGGGAAACACTGACAGTGACGCGCCATACAACTTCAAACAAGTTTTTGTGATGTAGTGTTAAGAAAGACCGGGGCGTTACTCCCCGCATATGGGAGCTGTGTTGAGTGGCAGAACGGATTCAGCAGCTTTCGCTAAAGGTGGCCTGCCCGTACCAAAAGAGAGGGAAGAAAAAGGGGTGACTGTAGAGAGCGATGAAAAAACATAAAGTGTTTTAGAATTTTTCTAGTCAGCTCAGAGATCTGAGGATTCTAAGAGAATGTCAAGCTTGTGTCCAAGAATTGTTGTGTAGAGAGAACGATGCAAAAGGATCGTTATAGAGGTGTAACTAGTTGCTCAATATCGTCCAGCTCTGCGATGAGGATAAATGGTTGAATTTCTCTGGTACGGAGTTTTGAATAAGCCTTTTTTTGCAGCACAAAAAGATCATGGGATAAGAACTAAGAGTGTGACAGCAGGTGGCTTACTGGGAGGCTGACAAAACTCAAGACAGGCATCAGGAAATGGTATCGATATATGTGTGGTTTAAGGTGATCAAAGATAAGGAAAATATGACGATGGACAAAATCCTCCAGTATCCTGTCAAATATTTGATTAAAGATAGTGTGATCCATGCTCTCCTAGACGAATGAAAAGGGATATTTAGGGAATGGGAAGTTGGAATGTCATTAGGAAAAAACTATTTGTTGAATGATCGTTGGCGTATCTGATGTCTGTGTCAACAACAAACTCGTATTCACACCTGCTCGAGGTTTTACAGCGAGAGAAAGTTTACCTTTAGCGAGGCTATGTCATTGGGAGTACAGTCTCGTTAAAGAACTTCTCAGTTCAAAGGAGCCTTCATTTCCCTGCTTCTGGAAGCAGCGCAGCCTAAGGTTTCAGGAGTCCTTAGATAAGTCCTGGGTAAGACTGAGAGTCTTTAATTGTTTCTGGGGTTAGGTATAAATGAAATGAAAAGTTATGAGTTTGGTAGTCTGTAGTGAACAAGATGGTGAGTGGTGTTGAGGAGAAGACACTGGATTTGTATAGTCATGCGCATTTCTAGCGAGTCTATAATTAAAAAAAAAAAACATGAACTTCTGAATTATGTTTCGAACTTCATCCCTAAAACCAAGGTAAAGTTACTAGGTCGATTTTTTTTTTCCATTTTCTTTTTTTTTGTAGACTACGTGTTACATTCGTGAAATTCTAGTTCTGTAACAGTTCTCCCTTTTAGAACGATTTGCCAAATGTTCTAGTTACCAGAATTGCTAACTGTCGCTTGACGTCTTTCAGTGTGGATATGTTTGTCGCTTTTTCCATATAGGTTATGCCAGTTCGAACTGCACACGAGTCAAGGCGAGTGCCGAGAAAAGAGTTTGGGATAGCAAGTCAGTCCTTCTGCTTGTAGGGTGGCCTTCCTAGTGAGAGATGCAGTCTGGTCCAGTATGATAAATGAGATTTGATCGAACGCGGTTGAAGCATGAAACGACGCGGTTAAGGCCGACCTCCCCACGATGAATTTATTCTAGTGGCTTTGCATGTGGATCCACGCTAGAGTGACTCTGAATGAACTATAGACATAATTTTTCAAAGCCTTGGTTGTAGGGTTGAAATTGAGATGATGTTCGCCTGTAGAGTTTTCTTGGACTTCTGGCAGCATTAAAGGCTCACAGCATTTAAAACTCACAGGGGACAAGGAGAACAGGGAGGCCAGATTGGAGATAGGAAAATGGACTGAAAAAGATCTTGAGTGATCGGGGCATGAACTGGCGGAAGGGTGAAACGCGTGTACGGGAAAGAATGAACTGGAGCGATGTCGTATACAGGGGTCAACGTACTGTCAGTGAACTGAAACAGGGCATATGAAGCAGCCGGGAGAAACCACAGAAAGGTTTGTGGGGTTTGCTAATGGATTGCGGTTTCGGTGCATTGCGCATGACAGCTGGAGAGACAATATGAGTGAAGGAGGCCCTTACTTCTGTTCCTGACGCTACTTCGAAAACGCGGGAAACAGCGAATAAGTATGAAAGATAAAAGACAAAGAAATAGTTGGAGGCTGCCAGTGGATGACGCTAAGAGAGAGAGTGGAAGTCGAGGGGGTAATGTGAATCCCAGTACCATCTAGTCTCACAGGGAGTGGTACTTGTTCCTACTGAGAGTCATCTCATCGTAGGTTCACTGCTCGTCTCATAGTTCAAGCTTCGTAGCTTATTCCCACTTACAGTCTACCACCGCTGTTAGATTGTGATGACCTCGGGATGCAGATTCGTCTTGGCAAGGGCGATGTGTGTATTTATGGTACCGATTCTGCCTTCCATCCTCTTAAGGTGTTTTCTCGTCTTTCCTTAAGTGACATAGATGGTTTCGGGACTCTAGTGTGTACATTAGCTAAATGCTGTCTTTACAGCTATCAATCGAGGCTTCTGGTAACATTGCTGACAAGCTGCTGGAAATACTTCAGATGCGGCGATGATCTCCCACTATGGGGGAGGCCCTAAGCTTCCCCAAGGTCTTCCAAAAGAGCAAGGTGAGCAGAGAGAAGACTCTGTAATGTCTGTCAAGATGTCTTCATTCAAGATCTAGATATTCAGCTCACTAACGAATGCCTTGGAGGCTCAGCGGAAGAAACAAGAGTTGGCCTTGCTGGACCCATATTTCCGCTGAAACGATTCACCCTCACCAAAAAGAGCTGCTTCGATTATGCACTGCAACCCATTTGAACGGACGATGAAGATGGCTATTCTAATAACACCGCTTTGCCCTAAACAGTTGAAAGCGTTCTTGCGATCCAAACTGACCAGTACATTAACACGGCCGAGATTACATGCTTAGGCTCGCTCAGCATGAGCCGCTTCTGAAACTAAGACCCTTCAGTCTCGGCGAGGGGTCTGCTTCACCACCGACGCCTCTGACAACCACCTTGGCTACCGGACGGGCGAGAGGTATTGCTGACGTTAGTGAATCTAATGCCACTCTATTCTCCTCCCTTAAAGCACAGTGGCGAGAAGAACTGAAGAAAGAAGAAAGAGGTGAGGGGACTAATGGACAGTGGTACCTTACCGGCGAGACAAGGGCTGACAAATTTGGCAAGCTTGGCCGGTAGGTGGGTTCTTAGCGACCGGACCCAGAGCCGGGTTAATAGCTTCTTTAATGTGGTGGGGAGTCTTACACGTGTGAAACCTCCTGAAGCAAGGATAAGACGGCCTTTTAAATCCCCGGATCACTGACAGTTAAATGTTCGCGGATATGGACGTCTGTAGGAAGGTCATTGTTGTCGGTGGAGAGTTTGAATCGGGGTTACTTTCCTGTGCGCTACAAATGTCCTCGCCAGAGACAGTTCTCATTGCACTAATGGTACTGCCGTCTTCTCTCACCTTTCTTCCATCATCGGTAAGGTGTGGGGGTTTTCTTCATTTAGCTGTTGTGCAAGAGTCAGTCAGCGAGAGCTTAAACGTCTCTTGTAACCTGTCTAGAGCTTTTGTTCGTTCGCTGAGTACATTTAGTACGGTGCCTTCCGGTCCAAGAGCCGCGTTGGGTCCAGTTTCTTTCTGTCTCTCTCTCTCTAGGTGTGAGTATGTGTCTGTCTGCAAATTTGTTTGTATATATATATATATATATATATATATATATATATATATATATATATATATATATATATATATATATATATATATATATTGCACTATATTCGTGTTCATGTAATACGTCTGACAGAAAGTTTGGCATAACTTTAGGGGTCTGGTTAATGTGGGCGTGATGGGAAATGTTCGATCGAGACACCGTTGCTCATTGACCTGAAACGAATGGAATTCGATTACCAGTAATCGAACAGTCATTTCTGTGTTATGGACTCCATAGCTCAGTGGTTTGGGTACACAGCTCCTACACAAATGTTAGCAGTTCGAATCTTTTTGCCAGGAGGGCATTATGTGTTCTCTGAAAGTGCTCGCTAAATGCGCTATGATCGTGTTCATTTATCTGCCTAGGCCCCGTTGTTCATGGACGTGTGACGTAGGGTATTCCATTACTAATGATGATCGCATTGTTAATTCAGTTTCATTGGCTCCATAGCCCCGTTGTATTCAGCATTCCCAGCTCCTCCACAATTGGTAGCGATAATTTCAGGAGGGTATAATGTGTTTTAAGAAAGCAGGCGCTCATTGCACTATATTCATTTATATATATATATATATATATATATATATATATATATATATATATATATATATATATATATATATATATATCAATCCTGGGGATAGGGGGAAAAAAATACTTCCCACGTATTCCCTGCGTGTCGCAGAAGGTGACTTAAAGGGGTGGGAGATGGGAGCTGAAAATCCACCCCTCTAGTTTTTACTTTTCCGAAAGAAGGAACAGAGAAGGGGGCCCAGTGAGGATTTTCCTTCTAAGGCTCAGTCTTCTGTCTTGACGCTACCTCTTTAATGTAGGAAATGGCAAATATATATTCACAGTTCTAAAGTCAGGAGATATGACATAAAGTGGGAGACTAAGCTTGTCTTACCGAATTGGTTCACGATAATTTCACGTTCAAAACAAATTTCAGACACTTCGACAGGTATCATTCCACTGATTATAAAAGAAAGAAAACAAAATGATTCAAAACCACATTTATCATTTCACGAATCTATTTTTACACTGTTTATAGTGAAGCAAAAAAATGCTTGCGAAGAGTGGTTTTTCAAAATTACGTACGTAGGCTCTTGCAAAGCGGGATATAGAAAGTGTTTTGCAAAAGATGGCCTAATGATATCTGACACATATTCATTTTTTTGTAGCTTCAGAATCTCTTTCAAAAGAGGTTTATTAATCGGAATCCATATCATCAACAGAAACTCTGCCGCTGGCTGTACTTTGGATCAAGTGGAGTATGATTGGCAGTAATTTAATTCTTATTCGAGTTGAATGAGTTCACACAGTCATGCTGTAAAATAACTGACCAGTTGGCAGTTATAAGTAATGATGATTTTCGTGTGTTCTTCTTTTGAAGAGGAGTTCCTGAGAAGGGCTGCGTATGAGAAGGACGACGAAATGAGAAAGACGTTTATGAGACACTCGGGAAACCCTGCCATGGAGAGGATCACGCCTTTCCAGAGGCTGGCATCTCTTAACCCCAGGTGGCATATCCCCCACACCTCGGGAAGGGGTCTATAATCCTCTAAGCGAAAAACGACTCTTCCCCAGAATTATCTCTGACCAACGTAGGTTCCTCCATAACGCTAGATTTTCGACGTATCGTTAATGTTTTGTGACGGATATGATAAACTTCATTTTGGCGTCCAAACTTGCAACACAGGCCATCTTTTTTTTCAGTGCGTTTTTGGAGAAACGTTCAAGCAGATTACAAAAGTCTCACGCCGCTGTGTTTGCAGTCAGATGACTCAGTATAAGATGACTTCTTGCAGGGTTTCTGAAACTGATGAAAGTGTTAAGGGGAACCTCTGAAGTACAGAAGTGATACATAACGCAACATAACGACAGACTTAGTGCGAAGGATTGCAACTCTAAATCTGAAATTTCACGGTAGGAATAAACTCATCATTCAAACGACCAGTTCAACCAAAGCGTTAAGACATAAGTTAGATTTTCTTTTTTCCTATGTGAGTGATCAAAGAAGTACTTCTGCACTTCTGAAGTGTGAAACAAGTTATTAGCCACGTTCAAAACCTTCAACAAGCATTCAGTGAGATTTCAAAGATTTATCGTTTTGAAACTAGCAGTGATTGTTTATATTTTAGTCCATTTAAATCCGCCTGGAAGAATTTTCTGCAACAGGTGGTATTAATGAAACGTTGATTTCTCTCTCCCCAACCCACCACCACCAAAAAAAAAAAAAAAGCAATTGAATTGTAAAGTGTAAAAGTACGGAGCACTTTCGAAAGTGTGCAAGTCCGGGTCATGCTTTCACACTCCGGGCATACATTAAGGTTGTGTGTAAGTGAATACTAACACTGTGAGATAAATTGTATTTGTCCCACCTCATGAAATTCAAAATGAGGCAATGATGATAGAATATAATTAGCGTAATTGTCGATTCCAAAGCTATTGTTTTTTCTTGAAAATAATTTCTTAAGACTGAAGGGGAAGAGAATGGGAGGCTGTGAGCAATCAGAGTGGCTTAGTGTCAAAATCCTATACAAATGACAGTTGGTAGAACCTTGTGGACATAAATGAATATCCGCTGCTCAGAAACGCTGCTCTATATAATGAGTATTATTCCAATGGATCGACCTTTGTATGTCGCTGTTCTCAACTACGAGAAGCAGAGAAATTATTGTGGAGGTCAAGCTTAACAAATTTGCATCTTCGTGACTGCAGGTTGGACTGCCACCTCGTCTTATAAATCGTATTTACGACCAGCTGGAGGATAAAATGCAATGTGCAGCGTCACGTTCGTAGTGTTTGTCAATAAGAATAACGTCCCTCTTTTTCTAACGGCATGCGCCACAACCACTACTTGTTTTGGTTAATCAAAATCATCATAATTCACGGTAGTTCTTCAGTGTAAAATAGCCAGGTACCTTTGAGTTCGAGAATAAGAGTGAACACAAAGGTAGTTCTTCAGTGTAAAATAGCCAGTTACCTTTGAGTTTGAGAATAAGAGTGAACACAAAGGTAGTTCTTCAGTGTAAAATAGCCAGGTACCTTTGAGTTCGAGAATAAGAGTGAACACAAAGGTAGTTCTTCAGTGTAAAATAGCCAGGTACCTTTGAGTTCGAGAATAAGAGTGAACACAAACCTCTTCGGATCATTTTCGAACGTGAACATTCTCTCGAAAGTGAAGCTTCTGTAGTAGAATGGCACAGAAACAAGTGACACAGATTTCCTTCATAACTTGATGATAAAGACTTTTCAGAAATGAATATGCAAAACTGTTTCCAATGTTCGCTTTTCCTTTTTTTTTTTTTTCTTCAACCTCTTCTCTAATGGAAGAAAAGTTAAACGTGACTGGCAGGTATGACGGAACAACGTGTTTGTTGCATTTCATCTCACCTTTGCCCGAGGGATTCAACAACTTAATGTGTTCTTCCATCTTTAGAAAAACTAAGTGGACGGACTTGCAAATTTCATCTGCCACGGGTTGTATAAGAAAATCCCTAATCATTTTAGACGACGTGGATGGATGTAATAAGATTGAAAAGTGATAAAACTGTCAACTCAAAGTTGCAGGCAAGCCCGTAAGTGAAAAATAAAGTCCGAAAGAAATTCTGAAGTGCATTTCAAATGTCAAGTTTCATTTGGAGATCGAGCTTTGGCTCTCCCGTGGCATAAATTTCAAACTTGGGGGGGTAGGTGATGAATCCACCCGCAAGATAGCTGAGTATTCGTATTGAAATGTTAGTTGTGAATCACTGGAATCTTACTGGCTGTTGACAGACTGGAAATTTACACACCACTCACCTATGATCTCCATTGTTCACCTATGATCCCCATTGTTCCAAATTGCGTAAGTTTTATCAACGCGATGCTGAGAGTTCAAACATGTTGGGTACAGTATTCTGATATGCAGTACATTACAAGACTTCACGCGTGGAACACGCAACGCTATTAATCATATATTTTCATCAGATGTTGATCGCATCTTTTGAGAGATGTAGGGTCAGCCTTAATGTGTCAGAGACTTTACCGAGAAGGTTGGGGAGGACGTGGGTAAGTTAGCTTCGAGCACTGTATCTGAACAACAATGAAACTCTCCATCTCATCTGTGGACAGCGTTAGGACGATGGTCTCAGTGTGGGGACGGTGCCATTCCGGACTCCAGTGGTGCTTCGCCTCTCTTCTTTCCAGTGCTTCAGAATGATTTACGTTCTCCGGACGTCTTCGGCCACCGCTTAGCATTTCCAGCGTGAGACCGAAGCAAAGTGGGGAAATTTAGGAGGAAAAACGTCTGATTCACGCCATTAAATGTAGGATATACGACACACTAAGCGATCTAACTGTCCATTCTTCATCGAGGGACGTGAAAGGCATAGAGTCAACATTTAAGTGAGTTGTCTGAATCGGGTCTGATTGGCGCAACCACAAGCGATAGAGCCGAGGTGGCAAGATGTACATAGAATATCAACCTGCGTCTCCTCCGCCCACATCAGTTTGGCTGTTGAATTCCATATTCCATAAATGAACAAGATATTGTCCACCAAGATATGTGTAAAAGGATGGTTGAGAGAAGGGACATAGCTTATTCCCCCCCCCCCCATTGTACTGGCAAAAGTGAGAGGGAACTGCGACGATATATATATATGGCGAATGTGTGGACGTTGCAGCAAATCTTTGCGTGGATGCTTTAAGGACAACACTCCTCTCACACCCACCCACACACACACACACACACACACACACACACACACACACATATACACACAGAGGTGTTGACAGAGCTGATCAAGATAAACCTCTAAAGGATCGAACCAACTTCGGGGCAGTATTTTCTCTTCCATCGTCGACCGTGTCACAGTCGGCCTCAAAAAAGAAGCCTTGCCGCACCAACGGTTGTCGGAAAGTATTCACTGCTGTGGACTTTTCCCTCCAAGAAGAGGATGACGATAGAGGATGAAGATGCTTTCCATAATTTTAGGAATCTTTGGCCACCTGACGTGAGTGAAGAAATAAAGTGGCGGAGGTCATAAATAGGCACAGAAATACTCCTCGTTACATGTGTTACTTGAGCTGCATAAGAATCTCTCCGCTGAACTTCATTCTCGTCGCCTGTGACCACTGCAATTAAATCGTCAATTGATGTGTCCGAAAATGTGGCGAGTAACCAGGGAACGACTGTGTGGCACACCTGCGAATTCACAGCCTGGAGAGGATATTCTCACCAGTGAAATTGATTTTGTATGTAATCAGTTTCAGTAACTTAACTGATAATTTTACCGGATACAGACAAAGAAATATACACTCTTAAAAGATAAGAATCTTGAAATATATCGTCGTAAATTTCCATGCGAGTTTCCATTTTCAATCATATTCCTCTACGTTCGCTTGCGTTATGAGCATCAGAAAGTCGTCTTTTAGTCATATACCCTGCATGCATCACTGTCTCATTTACCTGTGTGCTGATATCAGTGAATCAATCAGTCAATTAACATAATTTGAAGTAAATTGATCAGGCATTTCTCTGAAAGCTATTGATGCTATAAATCAGTGTCGATAATGGTTATTATGTGTGTGTGTATATATATATATATGTGTGTGTGTGTGTGTGTGTGTGTGTGTGTGTGTGTGTGTGTATACTCCCCTAAGGTCAGAGCTTTGCTGGAAACGTCGTCTTCAAGTTACCTTCTTCTGTTAGCGTTCTAGCCATGCATTTCCTATGCGGCTATATGAATGCATGCTGTTATACGATGGCAAATATGTGTCTACCTAGAATCTCACCTGTGTAGCTAATGACTTACCTTTAGTCATGATGATAATCCATCAGACTCATTCTTTGGTTTGTTTAATTAATCGCTCTCACAATCTCCTCAATAATTAGGTCTTGGCCAACACCAGAGTTTTTTTTCTCTTACTTTCATCAGTTAACGTTGTGAGCTTTACAATAAATTTCTGTTCTACATCTTTGCTGTAAATTTCTGCAGAATATGAATGGAAAACAGGATTTGGGTAGAAAATTAGCACTGGCACAACACAGAATGAGGCAAGACTGTGCTTGTGAATAAGTAATTACACTCGCAGGTCACACACACACACACACACACACACACACACACACACACACACACACACACACACACACTGACATCTTCCTACAACACGAGATCATAACCTTTAGATGATGGTGCATTGCGGGGGGGATAACAACCTCACTGAGGTCCTTAATATTCAAACGACCTGATGGTGTTGTAGAGAAGTAGTTACTCTCCCAGAGTAAGTTAGATCTATCGCTGAGATCCTACAGTTTCCTGATAGATGTAGATTACGTTCTCTTTCAGGTTGTTTCAATGTATTTCCTCCACTGTAAGTTTTTCTATATCTATATTTCTATATCCATACTTTGTACTTAGGTTGTAGCTTATCCTACCCCTCGTCGTGACATTGTTCATTCGTATCGCTTGTCATGTTCTTTCCTTGCTTTTTATAGCCTATGTACTGTGGGTTTGTTCTGCTTTGTTTCATATATACGTGTTGTTTGCGTTTTAACATTCTTCATGCCAAAGTTTTGTGACGCAGTTTGTCTCTTCTTTTTCGTCGATTCTTGAAACCGAAAGCTTAATTGAAATAAAATGGATGATTTTAGGCAACTGGCGTTTGAGCACCCACCTCATCGTAGAATTATATTGAGGAAATTAGAGAGCATGTGAAAGAACATTAGTAGCTCTAGATATGCTGTCGTATTCAATTCTATACAATATATATATATATATATATATATATATATATATATATATATATATATATATATATATATATATATATATATATATATAGAGTGAATTGGAGCGATGTGGTATACCGGGGTTGACGTGCTGTCAGTGGATTGAATCAGGGCATGTGAAGCGTCTGGGGTAAACCATGGAAAGCTGTGTAGGTATGTATATTTGCGTGTGTGGACGTATGTATATACATGTGTATGGGGGTGGGTTGGGCCATTTCTTTCGTCTGTTTCCTTGCGCTACCTCGCAAACGCGGGAGACAGCGACAAAGCAAAAAAAAAAAAAATATATATATATACGAAATGTGTTTTCTTCCTGTAATCGACAGCTGTTGAAAAAATAAAAGCCTCAAGTTACACCACTCGTGGACAAACAATGCATAACAAAATCGTACATATGAAAACTGTTGTCAGAAAATGGAATGAGTTGAGATCTAGGCCTTTACTAAATGGCAGGAGGGCTTAAGAATTAAACTATCAGATCACTCAGTGGGAGGCAGAGGCTGGTGGTGCATCATTAAAGAGCGACAGAGACATTCATCCCATGACTCCATTCTGCTGCCTCCAAGCAAACCAGATGGGGATCGATGTTGCAAACAAAGCTGAGCTGCTTGTCGGTTATTTCACTGGGAAAAAATAATGAGTCTCGGATATGACCCATAAATACTTCTTCTTTCCTTATGGTAATGCATCCATGTCTCTCCGCTACCTAAGATGAATGCAGAGAAGCAAGTAAAAAAATCTCTCATTTATTTTGAATGTAATTCATCCATTGCGACGATATAACACAAGTCCTTACAAACTGAAAAGAAAATATAGAGATGTGCCAATCAGTTCTCATCTTCACTTACACCTCTCCTCTCACCATGTACATAACATCTTATGCAGCATCGGATGTAAACGAAAGCAAAAGTGGTGACAGATGATAAATGGCCGAGTAGGTTACCTGATGAAATGAAATTTAAGGATGCGCATCTCTCCCCTCATATGTCGGAGAGGCTCTCGAAATCATAGTAACTTTAAGACTCCATAGATCTGTAATTCACATGTTTATTTTACATAAAAGACACTTTTGATTTTAGAGAGAGCAGGAGGACAGCAGATCATGTTCTACAATAGACCACAGCATGGTATGAAGCTTTTGATATGGGGTAAGGCTACCGTGTTATAACCCTTAACAATGATTGGTCCTTCATAGATGGGACAGTGATCCAAGTATGCAAAGGAATACAAAGGACAATCATCGGATAAGAGTATCTAAGCTGAGACTATACGAGTCGAGTCATATGTTGTCTCCACTTAACTGATATCTATCCGATAAGATTTCACTTTGCAAGCAACTGAAAAATGCAACTGAGAGAAACGCTCTCGTGGAAATCCACTTCACCTCCTCTTAACGCAGGTTTCATTACTGTCCACGTTTTAACCAGTTTCCCTCCCAGTCATATTGCACAATTCATCTCCATTTTTGTGTTAATGCTGACTCCAAGTCCCTCCGTACTCTAGTGTTCTCTCTGTTGAGTAATTGGACCCTACTGTCGATCACGTATTTTGATGACATTCTGTACCGAATCACAAAGTCTATTGTATGTGCAGATTTTTGTAGACAAACGTTGATTTAAAGCAGATACGACATTCTTTTCCTAAAGCCTTTTATATATATATAGATATATATATATATATATATATATACCAAACCCCAAAATCTATTCTGTCCAGGGGAAAATGATGACGACATTTTTTCGTACCAAAGACACAGCTTGTGGTCATATCACACTGATGATATCGTGTCATACTCCCAATACCACGTCATAGAAAAAAACCTATCAAGCTATCCAACATTCTGTGCTCTGGAATTACAAATAAACGATAGAAACCCTTTTAGCAAACATGTGGGAGGTGTGGTAGCCAGCCCACTGTGCGAGAAAATATGCTCGCCTTCGACGAGTATCTGGTCAACTTGACGCTAAAGGGTGTTTAACACTTTACAACTCCGAGATTCGACTCTTTATGGAGTATTCACCTTTAGTGTGGTGCTCTTGTCCTCAAACCCACTTGACTCTTCTAGATCAGATTCAGATCAGCTGAGGTGAAGTGCTCAGTCGAGAGTAAGCTGTCTGCAGCGTACTCACCCACCACCAAACCAAGGCTTCTAATCTCTTCAAGGCTCTCATGGACTGTAAGTGGGTCTGTGTTTACTTTACAAAACGTACAGCACACGCGCTCCACATTTAACTGAACTTCAAGTACAGTTTGTGAGGTCCTCGCTCCCCCATGAGACCCGCAGGAGAACTGCTTATCACAAATCCCATCTGCCTCGTCCATCACAAATGTTTAAAAGTTCATTCATCCCAAAGTACTGCACTATGGGGCCAGTGTGTGGAGAGTCATCTACCACATCAGATTAGATTTACCAGCAGTAAGAGTCGCTCTAACAATTCAGACAAGTTGCTAACAGCTGGAGATCTATTTGTATTTAGTTCTTGTAATGAACAGGGCATTAATTAGTTTTTTCCCCCCCTATATCAATCAGACCTACAACATGGTATATTAATTAACATTATGTCTTGCGATAGATGATGATGAATAGTACCAAGATAGATATCGATAAAGGAATATTTATTCGAGCGTGTTAGCTTTTAAGATGTATACATGTGGAGTGTAAGACTCTCTCTCTCTCTCTCTCTCTCTCTCTCTCTCTCTCTCTCTCTCTCTCTCTCTCTCTCTCTCTCTCTCTCTCAAACGTGTATTGTGCATATTGCACCTAACTATTACACTGAGGGCCCTGGTTGGATTCTCGTGATGGTAAATAGCTTACACATACACACAACACACACAAAACACACACACACACACACACACACACACACACACACACACACACACACACACACACACACGTCAACTGCTGTATTACAGTAACTGTGCGTCAGTGAGGTGCTTACCTTATAAACCGTACTATTTGTTCTGTAAACATTCCTGTGTATCTGCCACCTTGACTATCTAGATGTACCTCTCCCACGTCCTTGTCCAAAGTGTGGAAATATCAAGCCCACCTTCATCTTCTCCTCTTGTATGTTTAATTAACTGATAACCCCATCGTGTAGGATAATGTATAAAGTTGATGGTAGTTTACCCATTTTCTCGTTTTGATAACGTTGTACATGATGAAGTACAAATGCAGATGAGGAATGTACCATAAACATCAGTAATTTCGCGTATCTCGATATCGTTTCCGTTATAAGTTTGTCAACAAGGCAAATGTCGGAGCATGTCTATACAGAAAGGCAGATAAAGAATACTGTACCCCATTATCTCTCGTGGGTAAAGAGATCACCTTTATCTCAGTGGGATCCAGTAGCAACTGCAGAATTCCATATCTAAGCTATATAGAGAGGGAGGAACCATGATATGAAAGCATCGCATCGTGTACTATAGATGTATTAACTTGAGCCGTCTTGCTTGTATTAGAGTTTATCGTGGTTAGGAAATGTTATATGAATGGCACTTAGCTATAGAGTTCCGCCGTCTCGAGTTTTATACACCTTGCGCTTAAAAGGATTTTATGACATGACAGAATCCGTAGGGTATGCAAATAATCTAAGGCAAAATACACATTCGTCTTTTCTCTAGTTAATGCACCCAGGGTCATTCAAGGATCCACGAGGGATCGTTAAGAGATAACGATCGTAAATATTTGATACGACCGCTGGACGGTGAACCTGAGGGTAAAGTGTTATGGAAAATGGAAGATAGTGAAGGATATGGTTTCACACGATGATGTCTTACATTTTCTCTGATACTACAACTTTTCCAGAAGCTTCAGGAAACCAGAAACATCTCGGATGTAAGGAGTCATTGCGGTTATAACCTTATATATATATATATATATATATATATATATATATATATATATATATATATATATATATATATATATATATATATATGAAGAGTGAAGAAACCTTCAGCAGTAAAAGAGAAGGATTTTCAACCTATGTAAGTACACTTCGAAACCATGAACAGTGCAGGAAAATGTGTCCTCCAGCACCTCAGAATCTCTTGGAGATACCAGGTGACACACATCCATAAGCTGGGAAAGCTGTGAGGGTAATATATCACGTCGTGAAATACCAGTAGCCGCACGGTTCTTGTCCCACGAGCAAGAGCAGCCGGTAATTACCAAACAAGTAGCCTGGCTGGCATCACCGGCGCGTAACAGGCACGTCAACTTTTCTCACCTCCGACAAAGTTCATGAGAGTTGGTTGTCCTTGGTCCACCACCAGAGTCTCTTAGGCTCAACCCCAAACAGCCCCCCCACCCCTCTCTGGCGAGTGCTTTGTTCAAGCACACTCACTTGTGCAGGACCTGCGAAAGTTATGCAACCAGTTTAGACCACGTGAGGGCTTAGGGGGTGCTGTCTCTCTCTCTCTCTCTCTCTCTCTCTCTCTCTCTCTCTCTCTCTCTCTCTCTCTCTCTCTCTCTCTCTCTCTCTCCTGCCTCAATATGTTAGCGGCTTAAATGCTGTTTATCTCCCGACGGTGATAAACGGAGTTTCACCTGGAGGAGCAGCGCGCCCGTGTGTGTGTGCGCGCTCTTGGTATGGATTCAAAGGATTCAAAGGCAAAGGAGACCAGAAAAAGAGGCGATACGGAGGTGAGGCGTCGTGAGTCTGGCGCCAGGAGGTCCGGCGCCAGGGACGTGGAGGGTGAAAGTGGCGTGGGAGACGCAGCGTCAGATTAGGTGGGGGGGGGGGGTAAGGGGCGTAAAAGGGGTAACATCACAACAGGCGCACAGCCCCCACCCCCTAGAATGCAGTGGGGGGAGGGGAGGTTTATTGATAACCACTAGAAATCAAGTATTGGTCACACTAGTATACCCACTTCAGTAGACCTTCCACACTCTACCTTCACACTCTTCTTCCCCCATTCACCCCACAGCAACCATCCCGTAATTAGAAAAAAGGGGGCGGAGGGGGTGGTTATGGGGCGCCACGAGTCGGGGAAGGGGTTGTGGGGCGCTCCGGGGCCGGGGGGCGGGCGCCTTGGGCTTGAAGGCCGAATTGCTAGCAGCGAAATGTGACGGGTGGCCATGACATCCGTGACGTGGCACCGTGAGCCACCGCTCGGTGCGGCAAAAGGTAGGGTGGTCGTGCTCCTCCTCTCCCTCCTCCTCGTTGTGGGTGCCTGGGTGCCACTGGGGTATGGCATACCTAAAGGAATGTGTGCCAGGACGAGGCACATCCCGCGTCCCACATCCTCTCCCCCCCACCCTCCAAGCCCCATCCCCTACTTCCCCCAGAGGCTGCGTCACCTCGGGGACACCCCTGACTTGACCCACACTCGACCCTCAACCGGACTTTTTCAACAAGGTTCGTTTCGCTCCTTTTGTGAGTGGTATCCTACATGTGCAGCGACCCGTGTCCTCACAGGGCGGCACCCGGCCTCCTGCTCCCCGGCTCCTATACACCTTGTTCACCCGCCCTCACGCCTCCGCTCCTGCATTCACATCACACGGCTTTTGCATGGTGGCCGCCCGAGCTGGCTCTTCCCCCCCCACTACTGTTAGCTCCGCCCGCTCCTGACATGACCAGGTCAGCGGGCCGACGAGGGATGAGGTCACCGCTGGGGTTACACCACGTACTCGACCCTCGCATCAGTTGTCACTGTTTCCTCGATGCCCCGTGGCTGCCGGATAAAGACTGACGGCTTGAGCCGTCTTGAGGGTCACACCGACAAGCAGCTGTAAATGACCTGGACATCAGAGAGCAATGGAGTCACCTGTACAGCGCAATCTCCTGGGGAGAAAAGGGAACACGAAGAGGGACAACATCTAGACGACCACTCCACTTCGTAGTGGGGAGAATGACGCAGAGCCCAGCTTGGGCTCTGCTTTGCTGTACCAGCTAGTGGGGACAACAGTAACGATACCAACACAGGCGGCAGTAGTCACACTGCACCAGGGAAACGATCGGTAGCAGAAGACGCAACATCTGAAGTCATCACGAGTAGAAAGAAGGGGAAAAAAAACACATTAAGGATTTAGAAATCATTAGAGACAGTCATCACTAGAATCATGACACGGACATTAAAAGCAGTTGCCCTAGGGGCTGGAGCAGACACCTGGTGAGCAGAATCAAAACACCACGTAAGCAGCAGAAGCAGTGGCAGTAGCAGCCTGAGGCGCCTTGTGGTCAGTCAAGGGAGCAACATATTGCGAGAACTATGTACCCTCTTAGGAAGCATTGGATACAACATGAGAAATGACAGGAACATTTTGGATAGCCATAGTTGCAGTGGCAAAGGCGGTAAGAGGCAGCTGCAGCATCAGTAGCGACCGCGGCAGCAGCAGTAGCAACAGCAGTAGCAGCCGGGACATCATCTCCATCATAATTAACAGCTGAGTCGACAGCAGCAGCAAGGTCAGCAGCAACAGCAGCACGATCAGCTTCTGCTGTGAGGTCCACAACAGCAGCAGCAGGGGCGGCAGCAGCAGCAGCAGCAGCGGCTGCACCTGGTGGGCAGCCTGCACCATGGCACGGCGCCAGGTGGGTGAGTGTGGCCAGCGGAGCGTTGACGCCCGTGACCTCCGACCCCTACACCCACTGCCCCCTCCCTGCCCCCCCCTCCCAGGCCTCTCACCGGACACTCACCTCTCTCAACCTCGCGCCATCTGCCATTTTCTTTTTGGCCTCTCATTAGTCACTCCTTTGTCATCCATTTACTTTAAGTCGATGCTCCATGTCTCATTTTCTAAGTTGTTTTAGATTAGCACTTCGTCTCTCTCTCTCTCTCTCTCTCTCTCTCTCTCTCTCTCTCTCTCTCTCTCTCTCTCTCTCTCTCTCTCTCTCTCTCTCTCTCTCTCTTATCACTTCGCGATGTTTGCCCTCCCGTCAGTCGACGAATACCTCTCCGGATAACGACACCACACGAGCCGAGTTTGATAACGTGATTAGTTCTCTGCCCCTCCTCCCAGCGGTCATGGAGGCCAGAAGACCTCGTCAGTAATCATAATAATTCTCCCAACCTTCTTCTCGCCACCTCCCTGTGTTTATCACCCTGCTCAGTTCTTGTCCTCCCACTCACTTCTCCAAACTCCCGTAATCTGTTTCTCCCACTTCTCTTATTGTCTTTTCCCTCCATCTTGCTCCTCCGTATATCCCAAATTGCTCCTATCCTCTCTCTCTCTCTCTCTCTTCTCCCACCATTCCTCAGGACTCGACATCCAACAGCATACATCGGTTTTTTTTTTCCAGTCCTCACCTTCAGGAGGGACTATGTTGATTGGCCAGGTTTGCCCATTATGTTGTTGCAACAAGATCGCATCCACTGCTAACTTTGTCTCGCTGGACGGTTTCTTCGGCCTCGCTCGCCGGGGTGTTGGTTAATCACGCCATACCTTGCGCAACTGGCGCCAGCCTCATGATTCACTAATTCGCAGGGCGCACCTTCGTTTCGTTCAAACATCTGCATCGGACACGAGCACCTCCTCTTCGTAGAATGGTTAAAACAACTTGCCAGTCCTTCACTCTTTCTCTTACGCCGCCTTGTACGAGTACGGTGAATGATTTTGAGAGAATTTGTGATCCTGAGCATAGACATTTCAAAAGTCATTCCGTGAATGAATCAGGGTTTGTTACGATTAGTGACAGCAACGTCATACTCATAAGGGTGTCTTGGCACCTGTTGTTTGATCTCCGACTTGATTGATTCTTCTTATACAGTGATTAAGAGAAAGGATTTATGATTCAAGACAACGGACTTCGAAAACGACCATCTGAATGATTTCCAAGGTTACCCCTTCTAGTTTTCACCCCGCGGGAAGGAAGGTCTCAAAGCTATACTCTTACAGTGCAGTGATCGCCATGAAGGCAGATACGACTTTTCGGGTAAACCTTAGGCATCCTCTGTCACCCCAGAAGTTCGCTTTCGATGCAGTGTTGTGTGGCCGCTTCCACCGTACGCTGTTTAGAGTCAAACACTCGACTGAAAGAGAAACTTCGTTAGCATTTCAAAGCAGTCATATAACATCAAGAGTATAGGAGAATAATGCATGATCACACTTACCTGGTTACCTCAGGATAGTGCCTAAAGGCGGTGAACTCAGTGTTCTTTGTGAGAATGGAGCGATGTCTCTCACAACCTTTCTCTGCTGAGCAATAGATGTATCTCTCATTGCCCTCCCTTTTGAGCAATAGATTTATCTCACACAAACTTTCCTTTTAATAGCATAATATCTTATTGATTTGTTTCCTTCCTGATCGAACAATATCTCGCATGTAATTTCCTAATGACTGAATTTCATTTCTCAATAAATATTCCTTCTGTTCGAAGTAAATTGATGATAGGCGTCATTTTGTGATCGAACGGTAACTCCCACAGACTTGAATAGACTGGACGATAAATCTTATCATCCTTTTTTTTTGTCTCTGAATGGTGTCGTTCTCTGGTATCCCGTGTAATCAAAAGATATCTTCCAAAAAGTCTGCCCTCGTGATTAGGCACTATCTAGTGTAGATTACCCATGTGACCAGGTGGCATTACCCACAGATATCCCTTCTGATCCAATGATGATGCCTCCCGTATTACCTTCTTGTGGTCGGAGGATGTCCTTTTTGTAGACCTACCTCTCCCCCGACTGAAAGGCAGGTATATCCGAGAGACTTCTTCTCTTGACCGAACTCTGCCTCTCATACATCTCTTAGGAGACTTCCTCTCCCATTGACTTCCTTTTAGTCAAACGAATCTCAGATCGAGCGCTTTTCGCCCAGATCTTCTTCATTGTCAGAAGTAGGCTTCCGTAGTCTTTCCTTGTGACGGAACATTAGTTCTTACGCACTGCTGTCGTGAATGGAACGACATATCATGATTTAACACCAGGGTTGATGGAATATCTAACTTACATAGCTGGTCAGTGAGTAATCGAGCATTATGAATCTGCAACTATTCGAAAATGTCTACAGGAGAAATTCCACCAGTGACTTTCAAGAATCAGAATGAGAAACATGAAAACAAGAGGATGAATTGAAAGAAATGTGATAAAGAAGTTTGTTAAAGAAGAGAAAGTGAGATGAAAACATGTGCAACTGAAGAAAGTTACAATCAGAGAATTATAACCCCGTTTATGACATGCTGAGTCTCTGATTGTTCACCGCACAGAAGCCGATGAAGAATTAAGAAAAAAAGAAAGATGAAGAAGAGAGAGCACGTAATTAACTTAAGACGAGAGTTTGCCAAAAAAAAGAGTAGGGTTGGCGCATAGAGCTCACCACGGGAAAATTTAATTACGAAGAATGAGTCGTTTGAGTTATGTGTCGTCATATTCAATGTATGAGATGGAGAAAATATACGTTTGTGGACTGACAGAGAGAAAAGACAACCATCTGGGAAAAAAGGAGTGACACTCAACAGCCACTGAACTGCTGGCTCGCTGCAGATCGGTCACTAGCGCTTCTGATACCCAGAAGAGAGAGAGAGAGAGAGAGAGAGAGAGAGAGAGAGAGAGAGAGAGAGAGAGAGAGAGAGAGAGAGAGAGCAGAAATACTAACTTTAGAAATTCAAGAGATGGAACGCTAGACGTGTATACAAAGTATTATAAAAAGATACAGAAAAAAAAAACGCGTTTCAGCTGAACTATAGCGAGAGCCCATTCTAGACGAACAATATGCCATACTTCTTGTGCACGGCTGTGATGCTGCCGCGCCTGTCCATCACGCAGTTCGGTCTTTGTCCTCCTCCCTCCTTCTCCTCCAGCGGTCACCCCGCGTGGTGTAACTAACTACACTGAGGGCGAGCTGGACGCGCACGTGGTCTCATACCTTCCTCTAACACCCTTCGCCACGTTCGTGTTCATGATGGGAATGGAGACAATGCAATACAATCGACGGAAAGTTATCTTAAGATTTCCCCATCGACACGCAAAGGCAGTTTACCTGATATCTATTAAATATTCAGTTCTAGGGATGATTATATTAACACGATGGAGACTTAACCTTTTTTACGAGAACGTTGCTGAAGCAAGTTAAAAAAGGATTTTCTCATGATAACATTATCTGGTACGGTCGGCAGGAATGGATGAGTACCCCAACATTCTGAAGAAAAGGAAAACGAGCTTTTAGTATGAACGCTGTCCGAGGATGACCCAACCCTCCTCCTCCTCCTCTTCCTTCCTCCTTCCCTGGCTGACACAACTCTGCGGGTCGGCCACTCACTTCTTCACCTCCCGTCTCCACCGCACATTGTGCTCGCAACGGCTGCCCCATATATCACTCAGCCCCACGCAGAGATACCAACGTAATTTTCAATTACTTCAGTCTCCTTGAGTTACCGACATGATAATATTTTCTAATCCCGACCCCAGGTTGCGAACTTCTTCACGACGTAGTGAGGAGAAGAGAGAGAGAAAATTCTCTCGCAGACCTTCTGCAGCGTGGAAAGTGTGCTTAGTTATATTACATATCATATCATTCTTGGTTACGCTTAATACCAGCTGCTCCCACCCCCATAAGAAAATAGAGTTATCATATGCTATATATTTTCGCCCTGTGGCAGACGAGGTATTAGTAAACGAGGTTTATGTGAAAACCATTATAGAAAATGGGACAAGGCCGGTATGACCTGTGACAAACTGTAAATAACTTTCGCAAACCGTGGCTATAATTTTCTTTTTTTTTTTTTTCGAAGAGGTTACCTTTACTCTTTGGCAACTACCATTCTGGTTAGGTTAAGCTTTAGGTAGTTTAGGCAAGGTTGCGGATTGGGTAAGTTAAGTCAGATTGGGATAGGTTAGGAAACCAAGACAGTTTGATCGTTAACGTTACGATATGAGATCAGTGATATCATGGCTCGTCTTCTTTGGGTTAATCTGAATTAAGTGTGATTGTGTTTTACTTAAATTAGGATAGGGTCAGGGTTAACTAGGGCAGCTTAGGTTAGGTCAGCCAAAACATAAACAAAACAAGAAAGTTCGGTAAAGTTGCGATATCTTAACGATTTTTGTGACGTGAAACCATAGGATGACATGATTCAACATACTCCATAGATTTGCAATATAGTTTTCCCAAGACTTTTGGAGCATGTAAGAATTTGGGGCACCCTCAGAAGACTTACTGTACGCTCCTTCTCCTAGAGACGGACTGCAGAGGTATATGTACAAATGTTCCTTACAGCTACAGTATTTCTTTTCCCTATGGAGCGCGCATTCGACGCTACGATTATTGATGCATCTCTTAACCAGCAGCAGCAACGACACCCAGTCGTTTGTACAAGCGGGATTGTACACCGCACGTAGTTCGCAGTTAACATAATGGAATACAGCGCTACCTGCTTAAACTAGCCATGTATCGTCGTTGTAAGAGCCTGAATGCTCCATCGTACAATGGTCCCACTGTAAAAGTTTGATCATTTGGCCACTTAAGAAGACTTAACCTTTGCCCAGTAGCCCGTCCAAGGAGTGTGCAAGGGGCAACTCCTCGTCTATGACTCAGTCCACCAGGAGAATGTGTGTGTGTGTGTGTGTGTGTGTGTGTGTGTGTGTGTGTGTGTGTGTGTGTTCATGTAGGTAACTGTGTGCATTTCTTCTATGTCTTTTTTCAATGTACGTCGGTCTCGGACTGCCTCTCACTGACCACTCTTTATTTAACAACTCAACAGTGATTATTTTTTTTTTAATAACGTTGAAGTTTAACTTCTGGCTCGTCTCTATATAAGTAGTTTATCCTGTGCAGTATGGAACCTTTTAAGGCTTCACTTCGCTTGTCAGGGCTGCTCGAGGTTTGGGTGTTCAGGGTGAGGAGGGAGCACCCATGTGGGGATCGTGGTTAATACTTTCATTGTCAAATCCAAGCACCTGTTTCGTCTCCTGGGATAGCGCGTTGCTCATTCGTACTTTGCGGTTCGTTGTGTGTTGTAGGAGCAACACATAAGGAGATACTTGACTGGGGGAGATCACTCTGTCCTTTGCTTATAGTCACTCGCTCTTTTAAAAATGGAGTTGACACCAGGCTAAGTCTTCGGCGTCAGCAAATAGGGGAAAAAACAATACTAAACAGTCTGAGACATCAGAAGGTGAACAATAGCGTGTGTGTGTGTGTGTGTGTGTGTGTGTGTGTGTGAAGCTGCCAATACAAACGGTGTATCTTCTTGTAAGGTACGGGGTAAGACATGTCCATTTCAGGCAAGCTACACACGCCGTGGCTAGTTGGCATAAACTTGGTTAGTTGGTGGGCTCACGTAACGCCCTCTACCTCGGGGGACTCTAAATGTTTGATTGCAGAAGTAAAGTAGCAGGATTGAGCAGACCTATACCCTGATCAAACCAATTTCGAAAGGAAAAAAAAATGGTTTAGTCTGGTTTTGTTTGTCTGAGTTTAGCGAGGTTCGCTTTCCTTTAATCATCTTTGACTTAGATTTGCTTGATAATTTCGTTCTTTGTCCACTAATTTAGACTAATTATATTGGTTTTCTTGACATCGGGTTTTATCAATGTATTTTCCACAGGTATTTTCTAGCTTTCCTGGCTTTTATTAGATAGGACTTCATTTTATCAAGTCTTATCAAGTTTGTAAGTTTGTTCTTGACCGATCGGGTTAAGTTTGGTTCATTACACTTGGTTACATTTACCTTCATTTGATTAAGCACAGTCGAATTCATGTTTGTCAACATACAGTTTTTTTGAGGGGTTAGGTTCAAAAAGTTTCCCTTTTCTTTCATAGACAATGATCACATTATTTCTTTTATCCATTAATGTATTTAGATGAGACCGTAGATCAGTTTTCATGGATGCTTGCATTTGGCTTTGTTTCAGTTAATCTCAAGTGGATTGGAGTGATTAGTTTATATGGAATTACTTAAATACATTCGACATCATGCGGGTGAAAACGAACGACTAAGCCTTGAAGAGAAATTAGTGGCGTTCGGTTCTCTACACATTATTCTCCTGTCACATGATACACCTAAGGAAAACAATAATAATTCACTAAAACTTTAGCCCACCTCTCCTCAAGAGCGTTGGCTTGAGCCTTCCAAAGCGTGTATTTATGACAGATTTTCGATAACATCCTGCAAGCCAAATGTGCGCTACTCTCAGTGGCGGGTAAATGAAATGCAGACTCCTTTGGGGGTGATAAGTTCTTTGACGAGACTGTACTCCCAATGATGATGCACAGCCTCGCAGAAGGTAACTTTTCACCAGTGGTATACCCCTCCTGCAGGTAGCATCCGGCGATGAACAGTGGAAACAGCGAGACGCGATCTGCCAAGATATTCGAAGAGTCCTTTACGCTCACCACGGGTTGGCAGAGTCTCATTGGGAGGGAGCTCAATTCTCACCGCTGACTCGCCGCTTTGCGGGAAGGTGCTGCGAGCTAACCTTTGCTGCTGGCGGGCCAGCCAGCTGACCTCCTCCTCACCGAGTGTACTCGAATGAATATTTTCACACCAGTTTTCGTTGCATTGGTACGATAAAAGCTGATGACGGAAGTCAAAAGGAAATGATGATTGTACAATGTGTATAGCGTGAGTAGCTATTCATTTGGAAGGTGAGAAAATGAATCAGTTTCTCTACGAGCCTCTCTAGAGGCTCGTATTGCCCAAGACTGGGCTATTCCAGTAGCAGAAAAATGCTGGACTCCATTGGAATGAAGAGTTTGTTGAAGAGCTAGTGCTCCCAGTGATACAATGTATGTGTGTGTGTGTGTGTGTGTGTGTGTTTCACATGTGTTTGTCGTTTTCCGCCTTAACGAAGTAGCGCCAGGGACGGACGAACAACAGCCACACTTGCTGACATCCACCTTCTCACTGACCTCAACCATTGGCTGAAGTACTGTCTATGTCCTTTCCTGCGAGACTATGTATGTGTCTAGGAATGCTATGAGGGATTCAGCATGACCATACATGAATTGCATATATATTTGAGAATATGTACAGACGTGTGTAAACGATAAGATGGTGAATTTCTTGTTTGTTTCATCATTCATGTGGTTTTCTTCCCTTCGTTTTCTGACACTAGAATAAGATAACCTTTAGTTATTAGGTTTTCTTTATTCCAGCGTTGAATTCAGATAAATCTTGAACATTCTGACTGAAGAATGTACTGCAGCGGACTATGTGCGCCTCTAAACCTCTCCAAAATTTGTCACAAAGAGATATTAAACCTAGCTTATTACTTGCTCCCGTCCCTCATACCCACTAGAGCGATCCACCTCCGATGAATTTAAGTCACGCGTTCAAACGTTTGACCCCATGCATAGTAAAACCTCCCCTGTCTTAAGCGATAAGCAACGACATCTCGAGATGCAAATTTGAAAGGGGTTCCTCCTCCTGTGGTTTTGCCAAGTGACGATGACACCCTTGAGCACTAAGGCCATAAGTGGTGAGAGAGAGAGAGAGAGAGAGAGAGAGAGAGAGAGAGAGAGAGAGAGAGAGAGAGAGAGAGAGAGATAGAGAGAGTATATGGTCTCCGAGTAAAACTTGAACGCCATTGAAGAATGGGAGTTCAAGATTTTTTTCCCGTCTGGTGGGATTATAACTTGACGTTGACGGACTTGAATGATCCGGCCAGCCAATACCTAACCCCACCGGCCAGCCAACCAGCCAACCAACCCGAAAGCTTCACCAGAGGAGAGAGACACAAAACGAGATTATCATTCGCATTCCAAATCGAGCTCGCCCACTCCAACGGTCGGAGGACAAGTGGGTTCCATCCATGTTTTATCACTGCTCTTGAGCGAGCGCCTCAGTATTGTTTTTACCTTTACTTATGGCTCTGCTTCCATCCCTCCGCCGTGCTACGATAAGGAGACTGTTAGCCTAACCTAAACAGGTCTGACTGTGGGCGGCAGGAAGACGAATTTCTGTTAAGACACACGATCTGTTTGTATTTACAGAGTTGGCACTAGTGCAGTAAATGGAGAGAGCGATTGACAAATAGTTTCCTGAACGTAGCGTCTGAGTCCTTGCTAAAGAAATATACAGGGTATTCTCGCCTCTTCTCGCGCGCATTTGAGGGTAAAAATGTAGGAATTATCTCGATTTGATATGCAAGCCGCCCCCCTCGTTTTTTGTTAGTGACGTCACTGTGTTTTGTTACTCGTATTTTCTTCCGTTAGGTTACATGCATCACTTATAAAAGTAGCGTTATTCTATTACCATGAGTGATTTTGGTGTAAGTGTGACATATATAAGACAGGAGTTATAATTACCCGCCTTACAGTCCTGCTATATATAAACAAATGTATACTTTTCTGAATAATAAATATTCTTCTTCATCTCAGAGTCTGAGGAAAGTCGTGAGTTTCAGTCAAGCTGAGATGTTGATATTAGATCACATCTGCACCAGTCACGCGTAGTTGAGAGGTACAACACTTTGCACGAGGGAATTACTGCTATTCTGTTTATAAAGGTCCTTAGACACTTGTCTAAATACTCGGAAAAAATTGAAACAGTGTAGAATAGAATAAAACGATAGAATTTAGATATAGAATCAGATTAGTCATTCTTACTTTAGCTTCCCAGAAGTATTGCAATAAGTGATATAAAATACTGTTGAGATAGAGAAAGCATGAAGAGCGACAGAACCCAGATATACTAGTGCCGGGTTAAAAGGATAGAAGATCCTTGATATATACCGTTTTCTAAGTTACAAATCGC
Source organism: Panulirus ornatus (assembly GCF_036320965.1). Classification (NCBI taxonomy): domain Eukaryota; kingdom Metazoa; phylum Arthropoda; class Malacostraca; order Decapoda; family Palinuridae; genus Panulirus; species Panulirus ornatus. The sequence continues at coordinate 12,503,324 of NC_092231.1, forward strand.
AGGATAGTATAACTGAGAGTGGACCCCGGAGGCATGTTAAACAAAAACAGTATTGCTTTATTGATTAAGATACATAAGATGATATAACCCAGGGGCAGTGAGGTACTGGAGATGTAGGAGAGGGGGAGTCAGTTGTGACAGGTTGAGGAGTAAGAGATGGTACTGGAACTGGAGCCTCGGTGTTGGTGTTGACAGTCGTCAGAGATGAGGCACCACAGTGAGACCTGCCAGGAAGATGACAGGTCAGGAGTCGCGCTAGAACATCAACTGATGTTTAGAGTCGAACATCAACTGATGTTTAGAGCCGCCCAAAGGTCGGCTTGAGTCTGGTGTCACATGGCCAAGTCTTGAGGTCCTGGGGTGGTACACTTGTTGTCAGGAGCGAGTGAGTCAGCTGTCTGACTGCCTTCATGCGGTAATCCCTGGGTATATAAGAGGCAGGAAGGTCAGGTCGTCGAAGTCGAATGTCGCAGGCTCTGACCCCTCTCCATGCTGGTGCACTGTTGTTGTTTGAGATTAAACCTCCCTGCATCTCAGGAGGACGAGGGCCCTATGCTCTAAGGCGGCCGCTCCGTCGGTAGTGAGGGACCTACGCACTGGGCCTAGGGGGTTGGGTTTGTTATTTCACCCGGCCCCCCCCACGAGAGCCACGCTCCCTCTGGCTGGTAGACTGAGAGCGGCTCCTCTTATGGAAAAGGTCAGGTCATCTACAATTACAGCGGCATCTTCTGATCTTACGCTGCGAGAATATCGAGTGAGGATGTCGTGGGGTTATATCACAGGTGCAGCCACAGGTTAGGCCACCAAAGTAATTATTCTAGGGATCATTAGGTTAGGTTAGGTCACCCACTATGACCTGCCACCTGTCAGTATGGTAACACTTTGTGGAGCGACATGAAGATAGAAGTGGATAAATCTGCACTAAATAAATCAAGGATTGGCTAGGTAATCAACACGGCAGCTGATAAGATTGATGGTAGCTTAAAGAACGAGACGCATTACACCAGGAAAGAAGATAAAGAATAAAAGGGTTTGATGAAAAAATAAACTAATCTGAGAAGTGAAGCTAGGTTTTATAAGAGAAGTTATTGCACTCTCTATGTAGGTACGGGTAATGCTCGTCCTTAGATATTAATATTAGATAACTTAAGCTTTAAAAGTCTTCATCCTTCGTCATCGACTGCTTACACATCCAGCAGCCGTAAGAACAAAGACAGAGAACAAACCAAAGCGATGAAATAAGGATAAATTCTTCTTTGAAGATTAACTTTCATTTTTTTCTGAAACAACTTATTTCTAAGAGGGAACGATACTTCGCCATGAATGAAAAATAATTCGAAAATGAACTGGAAGCAGAAGTGCAGCGCCTGACCGTGTTTAAGCAATTTGTGGTTAAGTTTCTTTAGGAAGGCATTTTGAGACAAACACACCACCAAGCCAAAGGCCGGCCAGTTTGATGCTTTGCCCGGTTGTGTGTCGTGCAGTTAAATAAACACAATTACAGTCGTTAACAAACGTATACCTGATCATCATACCCACCAAAAAAAAAACAACAACTCCGAAACCATCAGACTTCGACAATAGAATTAGTGTTCGAAAATGTCCTTCACTGCCACAAGAGACATGAACAGTGATTACCGATTTTCACTGCATTTGTTGTCATGACGTAATGTGGCGGGCCAACAGTGAACACTAATTCTCACGTCTTATAAATGTATCATGACGTAATGTGGAGCCCAGCTGACTCGCACGTCTCTCGCTATACCCAATGACGTAAGGGTTGCGAATAATTTTCGTGGCTCACATGACCCTGAGCCATAAATGTCTCTTCCAATTAGGCAGTCATTATAAGTTTGGCTCGAAAAAAGCTTATGCTTTAGTTTATGAAAACCCACATCAGTACCTTCGGACTGTGTACGGGAGCAAAAGGATGTAAATGTAATCGTTCCAAGTTCCTACCTCAGTCTCATACCTCCATAGTCCAGATATGAGGCCATGATATCCTAGCATTGCCGCCCTCATCCGTGGAAATAAGTTATCTTCTCGGAGTTCAGCGATAATGCTGACGGAGTGTTATCATTAGTCTTCTCATAAGCAGCTGTGATAATAATCAAGGGATTAAGTTAATTAAAATGCTAATTTACCATAGCTAACATAGTGGCGTAAACAGATGTTTTATATATATACATATTGTCCATTAAGGATCATTTTCATAAATAATCGTGTTTTGTACAGAGGGACTCGCATCACATCTGGTAAATTGAACGTAAACATGCAAAGAGAAAACGTTAAAAAATGCGAAGTCCTACATATTTGTTTGTTCAGTTTTCCATACGTGGCATCCATGCATGGCATGCTGGTCATTAACAGCCGTCTACTTATGAATGCCATGAACAGTTCAACATCATGATACTGAAATCTGATTGGCTAGACAGGTGTATAAATTTGATTGTCACGTACAACTTGTGCTTAATTCATGCACAAGGACAGACTATTAAGACCGCATGTTCATCAAGACATACTGTTACTTCTTTTCGAAACTAAACTATGCAAAAGGTAGGGCAAAAGATGTATGGCTAGATTTCGCAGTTGTATTTCCAGGTCAACTGGACCCCTTTCCTTGTCTGCTTACGTTGTAGCATATCACCAATACGTTTATCTCCTCTGTTGATGCTCATTTATCGTAGAAATCTATTTTTGTGGAGTTGAAGCAGTAAACATAACATCCAGTAGCATAATCAAAGAGGACCAGCTAATAATTTCTAGTACTCATCTAGCCACAATGTCTTCTAGTACCTGACGGAGTTAGAAGCATCTCTCTAGTATGGTCTATCTCGGTTACAATAAATTCTTAGATGAAGAGTAGGATTATAGTGGTTTATTTTCATATATAAGGGGGGAAGAACTGAGTTCGAATTTGTTCAAATTATTCAAGTCATTTGATCGCAAAATGAGAGCTCTTAGCATTTTCTGTATCACTTCTCCAAATGTGGATGACTGAACGTGTTTTATCAAATTCGGTTCCAGCTGGATAGGATCAAATGAACGGGTAGTTACAGCGTTCTGGTGTTACACCTGGTTACTTGTTACGTCTTGGATGTGAGCTGTCACAGCCTCCGTGTCATCTTCGCTACTATCAGATTTTTGGGAAAGGTAGTTTTTAGATACGATTTTTGTAATATGTTATGATCTGTGTTTCGGAGTGATACACTTCTTCGGAGTGAGCCATCATTAGTACTAGCTTGCAAATACACTTTGATATGCCATACTTGAGCTGGCCCATCCCTAACGTCAGCTTACAAATACACCTTGATATACTGCACCTGCTTTGTTGGAGACAATATGACACTGTTCACCATTAAACAGAGTGACTCCAGATAAAGTCGACCAACGCTGATTTGTTTGACCGCCGAGAGCGACATTCCCAACCTATATTTCTATTTCTTTATCATGTAACTCGATGACGATTATTTCAATAAATGTCTTTGTAATAAATGCTGGTAATTCGTATTTCTGCCGATCCCATTTTACAAAATAGAAAAACAATTCTATGAATGTTTTCATTGATTTCGATATAAACGCTACTGCAAATATAAGTGAAGTTTGTGACTTTAACATTTCAACAACGGGACGAGAATTAGAGTTAAATTTTCCCTCGACCAGACTCGCTGGTTTGAGACACGGTGTATAATACAAGGACTCATCAGTTACTTAACCTGTGGCTTGTTCCCCTTATCTCGTCCATCTGTCACAGAACAAATCGCACCTGGAACTACCGCCACTTACCCTCCTTGCCCCGCTGTACCGTATTTTCCATCCGAGTGATGGTTAAGCACCGAGGCAAGAAGCGGCCTTTCCTTTTGCAGGGATTTAAGACTTACCGCCTTCAGTGTTCAAGCACTTTAGATGACAGACGCTCCGTTGCCTACACCGCCAGGAAATCGGATGGGGGCGTCCGGAGGATCACGGGAATGCGTCTTTTTAAACATGTTAGTGGCAGCCTGCCTTGTCCAGGCGTCATAGTGACACTTCCCACGAATATGTGATGTGGTCGGTGGCGGGAAAAAGAGTCCTTTCTTATCTTCGGTATCCTCCGTCGCATGTCTCCTTGGCAGGATGGATAGGTTAGGTGGGTACCTGGTCGAGGACTAGTAGAATTATTGAAGGACACAGACGTTTTCTAAATTAAAGATCACATTAAGGAAAGTTGAAAGTTCGTGAGTTGGAGTTAGTTTTCAGGTGGTTTAAGATTCGTCAAAGGAACAGCTAAGCTGTTCTTTGTTTAGAGGAATTGCAGTTGACATGTTTAGGGGACTTGTTCTTTGTTTATACAACACACACAGACACACACACACACACACACACACACACACACACACACATATATATATATATATATATATATATATATATATATATATATATATATATATATATATATATATATATATATATATATATATATATGCTTACCGTTTCCCGCGTGAGCGAGGTTGTATCAAGAACAGATGGCTGACCTTAGAGGTAAGATTCCTATCTAGGCTCCTTGCTCTGTTCCTTCTTTTGGAAAGTAAAGCATATATATATATATATATATATATATATATATATATATATATATATATATATATATATATATATATATATATATATATTGACAGAGTAAGTTGGTGATCGCTGACTGAATTCACAACTTCTTCTCATTGTTTTCAGCTTGTTTGTTGTTCCATACCGAATTATTTCTCTTGTTCCTTCATCCTATCCTCTTCATTCTCCATTTCATTCCTACACGCTGTATTACATCCAAGAATGAAGCACAGAATGCAAGCAGGAGATGAAAGACACAAGCTTTGAGTATGATGTATTGATGTATAATCAAGTTCAAATAACAAAATCTCCCACATCATCTTAGGTTTAAGACTAACACTCGAGCTCAATGACAAGTTAGTCAGTAATGATAAGTTGGTCAACGAACGTATTCCCAATACCCAAGGACGTACGAAGAATATGTGTTTAGAAAACGAGTGTCTCTCCGTAGCGTTACAGGATCGGAGAGACTCACTGATCTCAATCTCTCTCTTGTGCCGAGACATCTTCCTTGAATTATATGGTGCTAACACGCGGTGGGTTTTTTTTTTTTCTATACCAGACCGTCTTAGCTGCTATATCCTTCTCTTTCGTTATCCATTATTCCATTTTACGTCCTATTTTTATATCTTTGGGAACTATTTTTTTTTGTGTGTGTGCTTGTATGTTTATTGTCATAATCCTCAGTCTTATGCCTCCCTGACATGTTTGCCTTGGCAGAACTCTTCTGTATATGTTTCGAAGGTTGTCCCTGGCGATCTTGGACACTAAATTTCCTCTTTAGGAACACAAGTGGTCAGAGAGGATTTCAAGAAGCGCCTCCTTCTCCTCTCCCTCTTACTGTGAAACATCACAGTTGAAGTTCATACCAACATAAATCACCTAAGGAGGTTTTTTTATATTTTTTTTTGCGCCAAAGCTATGGCTTACTGTGTTTCTGAATCATATACGCGTATTAGTATATCAAGTTTTGATCCTCTTCTGTCTCCTCTCGCATCTCATATACGTGTATTAGTATATCAAGTTTTGATCCTCTTCTGTCTCCTCTCGCATCTCAGATTACCCGGTCTTCCCCATCTGGTTGCTTGGAAACTCTTCCTTGAGGAGCATATTTCGAGAGATCCTGAAGTCGGCCGTTTATAATACCAGTGAAGTCAAAACTCGGCATTAAAAAAAAAGACCAGTATATCATGACTGCTGTGGTGGGGGAGAGGCAGTACGCATGAAGAGTAATGGTTTTATCATCTTATCTCCTTAGTTAAAAGCTTTCATTTATACATTTCTAAAGCCATTATTATCTGGTAATACCCACCCTCGTACTCACTCAGAATTAGACGCGTCAGTTGTCGCGTGACCCGGGATGAATGAGCGCCATAAATATTTCGTTTATCGGAAAGTTAAACTAACAGTTTATAATTTCTTGACAGATGAGTATCTAACTCTAATTACATAGAGACTCGTTAATCTCTCTAAACGCTCGTACATAGTAGAGTCTTAACTTTTCACTTTGCCTTTATGATACGGAGAACAGAGTATTCTTTAATCTAGAGATTTATACACGTCCTGAGATATATATCGAAGTATATCTCAGTTCTCTTCGTAGACCTTGATGCTTATTTTGTAATTATTTGGCAATGAGTCCTTAAAATCAGTGACATTTTCTTTCTTTCAGTTACATCAGTCCTGCACATCAGAAATGTATAACTGTCTATCTGTCTGTATATCTATCTATCTATCTATCTATCTATCTATCTATCTATCTATCTATCTATCTATCCTAGTTATTGATAGGAGGCTGTGGTTTCGGTGAATTTCTCCTGACTGTTAGCGAGTGGATGTGAGCTAATGAAGCCACTGTTTCATCTGTTTCATGCTCTACCTCTACCTAACACATGTAAAGTTACACGAATGTAAGGATGTTGTATTTGCAACCTGTATGCAGTACTATGGTTACTGCAGTTTTGCAGATCCATTCAGATATCTGTTAAGCTTTCATACAGTATTTGGTACCCGTGCTTTAGACAGACCCGTCTGAGTGCATGTAGGGGAATGTCTTACGCATTTATGATTGTCCAATTCTCATTCCTCTTTTACTGGGATTTGCTGTAGATATATATTGCACAAACTCCATAGCAATCACGAACGGAAGCTGGTTGCAAACGAATTGTTAAATAATTCAAGAAAGAGTTTCATACGAAGGCACTGTACTCATTTGAATTCTTCAGTTTGATGACCGGTTTTCAGGACTGTGGGTGACGTCTGTTTGATACAAAATATCACTCCTTAAAGAAGCCAATGTCAGCATTTAAGCTCAGTTGAGTTTAATTTGGCCAAATGCATAAACAGTGAATATATCTTAAGATTTTACCGAAAATAGCATTTAAACCCGCATTTCCAATTAGGTTCTCATTAAACAATTCCAATAATTGATGGCACGAAAGTAAAGACTTACATTGATAAAGTACAATATGCAGTTGAGCTAGATACAAAATGATAATTTCATAATGAATGAAAACTAATTTCAAAGAAATGAGCACAGTTACTAGCACCAGTGTACGAGAAAAATAGTTACACATTAAAGTCTTTATCATCTAACTGGCAAAAGAAATCGAGATGTGTCCTTTAATGTGTCATATCAGTAAGAAAAAAAGAATTATCCACGTATTTGCCAATAATGCATCATTATGAAAGGCAGAAGCCTTTGAAAAGACCATCATCGCGAGGAAAATATAACCAAGTTGTATATAGTAATTTCCTTCGTTATCCCCTTATTATCCTATACAAGGCTCGTTTTCTTAGAATGAGTTTATAGGTTTGTTCCTAAATATAGGGGATAACTCATCGAAAGTAAGTGGACTTAACGCACGATCACACTGATGCATATAGTTCCTTTTTAATGGTTAGTTAGTTTGTTTTATTCAGGCCTGGTATCTGTCTGCATCAGGCAGTAATGTTTGACTGCGTGAATAGAATTAAACGCTTTATTTTGATAGATACCACAGAATGCATGGCCCAGCCGAGTCAGAAAAACAAATTACTGAGGTTGAATATCTTTTTCCATCCCATCCACAAACAAACTCAACAACCATGGTGGCACCACATACTGCTACCGTAGACTAACCCTCACTTGAAATCATTCACTCTCCTCTCTCCATACTCGTATACATGTCTAGATTCGTTGGTTCTCTCTCCATACTAGTTGGTCCTTTGTCCTGCACGACTCCTCGAGTCACTGACTGTCCCTCTCTGAAACTATTTCAGCAGACTTGGGAGGAGGTACAGAGTGACACATCTCATCTTTCGTTGATCAATAGGATGTTCGAAAATTAATAAGGCATCCCGAGAACATCAGTGAAACTCGTAGGTATAATGCGTAAACGTTGTGTGGGTCACTAGAAATAGAATTACTGTTACCAATGTGATGAAATCATTTTTTTTTTTCTACGATCTTGTGAGGATTGCTGATACCACTAGAAAAGCCAGATGCAAGAACTGGGAGTTTTACAATGAGTACGTGAGACGGGTTGGAGCCTGAAGGTCGGCAGCTCGGCTTAAGGCTCCTCCTTGATGATCAGGATCATACGTGCTCCGCTAACCATACAGGGCTTCCCACAGCTAGCTGCTTCACACCGGGTTCGTAGATACAGCTATTTGCCGAGCAACTCTTAGGCATTGAAGGAGTGCAGTAGGAAGTGTCACGAAATGTCACTCAGTGATATTAACCAAGTTAAGGGACGAGGAAGCGAACGGAAAATTCTTACCCCGAAGTACGCAAACAGTATTCATATACTTGTATACATCAATACAGTCACATACATTTAAAGTATGAGACTATAATATGCCTTGCGGATGTAATTCATAAGAATATTTTTTCTTCGTAGATGACAGCAAAATGGGCCCTTTTAAAATGAAACTAAACGCAATACAGAATTAATGTAGACTGAGCAAGTTAATCATTACAGACTGGTTTGGAAGCTGCAGTGACGTCCAACCTCAGATTGGCTAAGAGGTTGTGGTGACTTCCAACAATAGAATCACAGGATCTTCAGTTAACTGAATCATGTTCGTAAAGTAGGATAATGTCCAGTCATTTACATAGATTAGATAAAAGTTACTGTTGCTCAGTTACCGTTGATATACTGTTTTCATTAGTGGTGACTTAAGTAAATGACGAGAAAAAAGAAATTGGCGATGTAAGTTAACTTAGTGTCCCCTTCACTTGAGGAAGAAAAAGAATTGGAACATAACTGCTTCATAGAAAACGTAAGTGCATTTAGTGATAACTTTTCTTCTAGTCTTAAAGCTGGCTACATTATGATTATCAGTAAAACATGCGGATAAGAGGACACTTGCAAGTAAGAAGACACATATACAACCGATAAGAAACCCGAGATAGAATGAAATCTAATAGATACTACAGCAGGATAATTGGAGCCAACAAAGGCACTTCGAGCAAACAAGGCAACCGAAGCCAGCAAGGAACCATGAGCAAGCAAAGCACCCTAGAGCCAGCAAGACACCTAGAGCTAACAGCTCACCTGGTGCCAGTAAGATATTGGATCCAGCAAGCCCACCTGGGGCCGCCAGCAAGGATGTTTATGCTCGTTATATTCATCTTCTTCATTTAATAAATGCTTCCTTCCTGCGGGGCTTCTGATATGCCAAATTATGTCTCTTCATTTGCATGCTTCGACAGTGTTTATCGTGTGTATCATTGTATTTTGTTTACCCCCATAGTTAGAGCATCTAGGCTTCGTTTACGTTGTTACATGTGACTCCACTTTTCCTTTCTCCTTGGATATTGATTTAACTGACTGGATTCAAGCTGTAACGGCTGGGTTCAGCTCGAGAAGTTATGGCGTTCCTACTTTTCTTCCATTTTCCTTAATCTATCGATCATTTTAACTCGCCCAGGAACTCGTTAATAAGCGCTCTTACCCCACCCTACCCCAGTTCCCTCAAGTCCTAATTAAGTTAACAATTGAGAAAACTCTTCGTACGATAATATCGAGCCATCACTTAGACTTGAGTGGCAGTTATGGAACTTTGATACACGTCCACGATGTAATGGTGGTAGGTCGGGAGTTGTGATCGGGGGAGAGGAGAGCATTTAGTGGAATGAGGGCCTGAGGGAAGGAGGAAGGGAGGGACCTTACCGGAGACTAGGGGTCTCGGAAGAAGAGGGTCAGGTATCTAGTGTGCAGAGGCCTGTGCTGGGATTGGAGGACACTCGGTGGAAGGGGAGGCAGTTGTAGGGGTGAGGATCAGGGGAAGAGAGGAGCTCAGTCCTGGAAGATGCGAGTCTGGGGATTATGAGGGTTCCTGATGAGGGGTCGTTTTGACCTAAACCCTCCCTTCCCCTTCCCTTTCCCCCTTTCCAAATGATTTAAGGAAGGTTCATGGTCGATCGGAGTTGGTAGAGTTCATGTAGGTAATGGCAAAAAGGAATATTGAATGACGTAAAGTAATTCAAACTGCAACAGACCAAAGATTGAATTGGTAGAGTAGAAAGACACAGATGCTTTTAAGACTAGTTTACTAAGAGTAAAAAGATATTCATTTGTTTTAGAAAAAAAAACTGCAGACTTCTCATGTAACTAAGAGGCACAAATAATGTCATTTGTGGACTTTAAGCGAAAAATATTTATCCAGTCTCTTCTTAAACATACCTATGGTACTGCTTTCAACCATTCTAATTTGTTAACAACCCTTTTGAAGACAAAGTAGTTGGTCTCATTCGAGATGAAAACGTTTCCCAAGAGTTTTTATCTCTTCCTATGGGTGAAATCTGATTAAGTAGCTGCTTAATCAGAGACTAACGAAGTTTTCGACAATTTTGGATCGCCTCTTACCCTTCTCTTTTCTGAGCTAAGTCTTTTTTTCGACTCTCGCAGGATTTGCATCAGTCTGGGAAAGTCATCTTGGTAGCTCATCGCTATACTCTTTACGTCTGTCTGCCTTTTCTCAAGCACACGAATTAAAATTACACGTATTTTTCGGATGTCTTTTGATACCTTGGTAATTCTAAGGCAGAAAAGATAAAGGATCCACCGTGCACTGCCATTGTAAGTTATTTATTCAATATTCCCTTAGGATCCTGTAGCTTTTGTTGCTGTATATTGTCGAAAGTCATAGGATTGAATATGGTGGATGAAATGAAATGACTTAGAAGGACTCTCATAGCAAGGACTCCAGCCACAGTCATAGACCAAGATGAACGACTTTGTAAAACTGTATCTGTTCGATCACTCCTCACTCAACCATTAAAGTATATATGTTGTTGCAAATAGTGACTATCACTGGAACTGTCTGTGATACTGGGATCCAGCTGCCGACTGACAGTCTCGCGGGAGAGACACTAAGGCTGAGAGATGCTGAGCTTTGAGGATATTGCACACACGTAAGTGGCTATCGTGGTGGGAAACTTGGGAGTGAGGACCTTATCAGGTCTGGTCGCTGAGCTTGTTAAGTGTTGCGTCGCGTGAGAACCTTGGAGAGTCCAAGCTCAAAGTTCTGTTACAAGAAGCTGGACAACTGTATCGAGAGGGCATGACTAGATAGGCATAGAAAGAACGAAAATACCAAATACACTACTCAACCTGTAGGCCTAACTCCGGCGAGTGCTTTCCTTTGTCACTAAGACTTCAGGTTTATTAGACTTCCCTTTCATGGACATACAAGTTGTAACACCAGAAAAGAGATCACTAAACTACTAAGTATTATCTGCAAGTCTCGTGTAGAATTTTGTTCTCAAACTCGGGAGCAATAGGCTCATTTCTAAAATAAAAAACAAGGGACACCTTGTCCAAGGATCTCATATCTAGTATTATTCACAAGTTATCATGTCCTGACTGTAGACGGTCGTGTATTTTGCTAATACTATCAAGCTCTAAAGTTAGAGTTAGTGGGCACCTGGGTCGATCTTCCAGATTAGTATGACCAAACCACTCTTTAATTAGGAAACTGCCCACCAATCCAATTGTCAATTACGTTCAATATCATTTTTTTTATGATATATCACTAGTAACAGTGAATTAGACGCAGAATATTTGAATCAAGCAATTTAGACCAAGGGTACATTACAATAACAGTCGTATCATTTTATACAATAAGGTAAACCTGGGTTACATTGGCTTCGCCATGGTAACAACGTTGTCTGTTATTATGAAATCGTTTCTGTTATTATGAGATCGCACTGTTGCTATCCCCAGCTAGATTTTTTTCTCTATAGATCAATACTAATCTGTCGTCTTGATAAGTATTTATGCGAAATGTGAAGTAAAATTGTGACATTTTTACCAACACTGTAAAGTTTTGGTGGAACACGTTAACGAACCTCAGTCTGAAATAACGACCAAGAGAACGAGTCAGTAATGAAGCAGACGCCACCAAGTGATGTTTCCCTTCAAGACTAGAGGAGTTTACAGCCGATTTTTTTCTTCATGGATATTCTGTGAAATTTTGTAAGTGTATATTAGTAGTTGTTCTTTTATCTTAGATCATTTTGATAAGTTTTAGAAAGCTTCTAATCTATATCTATGTATAATTGTAGTTTTACATTACATCAATACCACTGTTTGCCGGAAACCTACTTTCACTGTTCTAGGATCAAATTACCCTTTATCAAAATTCAACTAATGGTTGTCTGGCGTGCAAATATGAAAGTGAAAGTGTAATTCTCTCGTTTATTTTATTATCTTAATTAAGCCTTTTTAGCAACTTATATGTATAATATTACATATAAATTTCATGTCATATAAAGATTTTTTTCAATAGTGTTCGGAAG
>NC_092231.1:12520696-12533196 GCF_036320965.1 Panulirus ornatus
TACTTGATAATCGAATAGTCATTATCCTGTTAGAGGCGATTATAACCTAGCGGTAGCGCTCTCGGCTGCCACGCATGGGTCCAGGGTTGGAGCTTGGCTATTGGAGGTTTGTATATTCTATGAAAGTGCCCGTCCATATGCACTATATTCGTATTCATATCCCTCCGTTTTGTACAGTTAGGCTCTGTAAAACTCTGCTTGCTGGTTGTGTGGGCCTGATAGGATTTGACTGGTCTAGACCCTGTTGCTCACCAACGTGAGACGAATGGTGTTGAATTACTTAGCAATCGAATATTCGCCTAGCGGTAGCGTCCCCGCCTGTCATGCAGGGGTCCCGGATTCGAGCCTGGCTGTTGGAGGTTTGTGTATATATATATATATATATATATATATATATATATATATATATATATATATATATATATATATATACATATATATATATATATATATATATATATATATATATATATATATATATATATATATATATATATACACATGATTTACACTTACCTCATGTCCCCATTCTAAAAGGGCGATGCTGTTACCCAATGCCCCTTTCCAGGGGCTTGTATATGTTCAAGGATGCGCTACGCTCAGTGGCAGGAACAAGTTCTCTGACGAGGCTGTACCTTGTTTGTCAACTGATGATGACGCAGCTCCCCCAAAGCTGACATTTCAATCGCGGTGCAACCTCGAGCAGGCGGAGTTTGTAACGCCTAGCTGTCTGTCTATCTCTGTCTATCTATCTATCTGCCTATCTATGTGTGTGTGTGTGATGTGTGTATGTGTTTGTCTATCTATCTATACATCTATCTTTTTATCTGTCTATCTACATTTTGACTTTCCAAAAGAAGGAACAGAGAAGGGGACCAAGTGAGGATATAACCTTTAAGGCTCAGTCCTCTGTTCTTAACGCTACCTCGCTAATGCGGGAAATGGTGAATATGTATGAAATACATACATACAAACTCCCGCTCATTCGGAGGAACACGTCTCGCTCTCAGAATCTAATACATCTTCCTATAGAGCCGTCTGCTCTCAGCGTCCGAAACCCCAATACCCGTAAGCGAACCAGACCACCAAACTCCCTCGCACAGAAAAAGAATTTTTATTTCACGCTCACCCTTACGCGTGACACCGTTCCCCCAGCCGAGCTGTCACTCCCTCACTGTCTTCACTTTTTCTACAGTGTACTTTTTTTTTCGCTACGAAATATACCAGGAATCTCACTGAAGTAAGGTCACTGATACTGACAGCAGTCTGAACACTGGGTAGAAAACGTTCACTGACCTAACATTATCTCTGAACCTGTAACGTTACGCGTCACACTAATCGGTATATTAATCTCACTCAAACGTAGACATGAGAGTGTAAGAATTGAAGTGTGATATATCATTCCTTGCACAAGTGTAAAATTCGTACACTGTATTTGGCGAAGTTACTCAACCGATGATTCTTGGGTCGTGTTTCATCCTGTCTCTTTACTGTAAGGAACCTCTACCTTCCACGTAATCCTTCTGTACTTAACTTGTGTTGAAATTCTTCTATCAAAGTAAGAATGAAGCTTAACAAGCAATTCTCTTGACTAGTTTACCAATCGCTCAGTTCATGGTTCGTTTTTATTCATTTTCAGTTTAAACTTCTACGTACACCATGTAAACTATTTGCCATTAAACACATTCGTGTAAATTTATATTTCAATTTTCGTTTTGATTTTCATGGTCTTAGTTCACTTGTTATTCTTTAGTTTTTCTTATGTTCTTTGGGATCAATTTCTTCTACCTCTTTTTTTCCTTCTTAACTTTACCATTTGACGTTTATTTTTTCTGTAAAGCTTGCTGACAGACTTCCCACAATTCTAAGTTCATTAACAAAAGGTCACACTCTTAATCAACAGCGTGTTGAGCAATCTTTCATATGAACATATCTAAGAAATAGTAGAATTAATCCAAAAACAGAATGCTGAAATAACTCGACAAAATAGGAATACTGTATAATAAAAGCCACGTTACCAGCAGGTCTAGACAAGGACAAAGAAAGAAAAGAGAATCAGAGAAGGTGGGAATGGATGAGGATGATGGTAGCACTGTATATGTCTCTAATGACGTACGCAAGACACCATGACAGAAGTATGTAGTTTTGAAGAGATGCTGCCGCCGCTGTAGCACAATAAGAGCTAAGGAACGCATGGATAATGATATCAAGTTACAGCCTAAACATATACATACACATGACCAGTATATGACACTACGAAGAGTCAAGCCATATCGTTATATAGCACCAGCTGCTTGTCTACATCAAAGCCACAGAGATGCGTATGTAAATGGCACCTCAGAAGAGTCACCTGGTGTTAGATAAATCGCCACTTACACCCAACCTTCGTCTCTGGCTTCCCGTCATAAGCTCCCCCGAATACCACAGAAGTACTCTAGCTTCAACCCGGTTTTTTTCTTTCTTAGACAACGTAACTTCTCTGCTACGAGACTCCGTGGATACCCTAACTTATCCTTTCACTGAGGCAGGTGCGAGGTAGCAGCTTGCAGCCGCACAAGGAATACATTATAGAGAAAGAAGTTATCTTGTCTGCTACGTGTGGCTTGGAGCGAGGAGCGACGACAATACCTTACCATCTAGGGCACAACTAGACACAGTCCATTAACGGCCGGGATAGAGGGAGACGCGGCCGTGGAATGTTAAGAGACAGTCTGGACTAGGCCACCGATTTAGAGGAATATACTGAGGACATCAGGCCGACGTCGCCACCAAAGGCCCAGAGACCAAGGAAGGATGCCTGGAATACCAAGTCGTGACTGTCGTGTACATAACCGTGCAGGAGGGACTAGCTAAATGTAAACTACGTAAGCCGGCCGCCCTGTCTGGAATTCGAAACCGGAACGGTTAGGCTGGCTTTTTTTTTTTCCTAAATAATTCGTACAATTCAGCCTTAAGGACTTCTGGTTTCGGGGGTCTTCTACCCCCCTCAAAAAAAAAAATCTCCTACCACACACACACATGTCAATCTGGGACTTTACCTAACCTGACCTTACGTACGACTTTCGATGGTCTCGGAGGGCTTCTACCCCCACTATGGCTCTGTGTGCGAACTTGCCCTCTTACCTGTCAACTTATTGTACCTCAAAGAGTATGTTCGTACAGCACATGTCCTGAGCCATGTTAGCAAGCCTTTTATGGTCATATGCTAAGACGATTAGTTTTACACACACACACACACACACACACACACACACACACACACACACACACACACACACACACACACAAGCCGAATGGGGTAGGGAAAAATAGGGGGAAATCAATTTATTGGTTGATCACGATGGACGATTGTGTCTCGTACTCCTGCTGCGTTGTCTTCGATGTTAATACTTTGACGTCTTTAAACCACAACTTTTGCAGTCACCATGCACTCGCTGATCCAGTAGCGACGCCACTTCATGAATTCGTCTGATTGCAAGCCTTGATGTCGGCTGTTTATGGAAGAATTCTTCAAATCTCCTTTGGTCAAACTGTTAAGAGGTTTGAAGACTTCCCAACAGTGGCGCTTCAGTCTCATTCTGGTCATTCAGTTCTGACCTGTCATCCATCATTTAAACTTGCAATCATAAGAGTTTAATGAAATGAAAAGTGTGGAAACATTAACAAAGAAATGTTTTGATAATGTTAGGCTCTACTTGTATTTCAATAATTCCATTTTCAGTAATGCTATCCATGATACTGGCAACAGTTTTTGAACCATCCTTTACATCATCCGAAATGTTATGCATGTTATTTTACCCTTCTAAATGCTGTCAATAAAGCTATCTCATCTTCTTACATCCTATCAATAAAGCTTTTTCATCGTCTTGGATAGTATCTAGATAGAACGCAAGGGATCTCGTATTTTCTATGGAGGTGATGTCTGCGTGATATCATATTTCTTTTCTCGCTTTCGGGTCCATTCCACACCGGACCTGCGTTCAGTCGCGCGAAAAAATCCAATTTACACTTAAGTGGGAAGGAAAGTGTGGTCCTGTGGAAACGAATCCTTATCCAGGCAACGTATCCTTTTTTTTTCCCTGTTGTATTTTTCAACGTATAGGAGCAACGGGAGATAAGTTTGCCTTCTGATAAGTTCTAGTTGCATTTTTTCGTGAGTGATGGAGTCCAGAGAGACCTGGCTCCATAACTCTGAATAAAAAATAGGGTCGTGAACAAAGTCTTCATTTACGAGCGTATTGGTTCTTGAAATCCAATACCTTTGTTTTCTTATTCCTAGGAGCTGGATGATCGAGGTCTTTCTGTCTGTATATCTGTCTGTTTTTTTTTTTCTTGCGTGTGTGTGTAATCAGTTACACATGACTACTCTAAGGGGAGGAAGTTTTGTACTCGTGGGGCCTCATCTTCTTAAACCTTCTCTACTGTCATGCGATTATTTTTTTTTTCACTTCTTTGGGCTGTCCGCATCTAATTTTTCTTCATTCACCCCTAACTCTTGACCCTTCCAAAGGTGGCATTTATCCTTTCCCTCATCTCATCTCTGTTAATTCTGGTACCATTTTTGTCGCCCTCGTATTGACCTTCTCTGTGCTTCTTTAGAAGCGGTGACTGTGCTTGAGAAGCATAGTCTAGTCTCGATCTAATGTACAAAGGGAAGAGCTTGCTGAGTATTTCATAATCCAGGAACTTCTAGACATTCTTGATATTTTTCCAGCATGTAGATGGTCGTCTTGACTATTCTCCTAGGCTCGGACTCTGGGCGACAGGTTAGGGATGTTTTCGATCGACTCCCAGGTCAGGCACCTGCATCTTATTCCCTGCTAGGTAATATTCCTGTCGGGGCCATTGCTGAGAATGATTAACATTCAATTCTTTATATACCTAATCACGGTGAAATTTGATAAGCCATGTAACACAACAACTTTAGAGGCTGTTTAGATCCCCTTTTGCATATTCAGGTAATCCTCCTTTGCTAATTACTTCCCTCATGACCTTAGGGTCATCAGCTAACGTATTTGGGGAGGAGAAAGTCCATACCCTCCGGCCCAGGCATTTGCATAGGTCAAGAGGAGTTATGGTTCCAAAACAGAGCCCCACTGCACTCTGCCCCTGTTGACCTCAGCTTATATCGAAACGGATCCAGTGACATGCGTCCTCTTGTTTCCTTCCAGTAAGATAATCTCGTATCCTTATTCCTCCTCGGTGATCCCCTTTCGCACTCAGTCTCCCTTGGGGCACTGCCTCAAAGGATATCTGGTAGTCCAGGTTCGAATGGTTCGCCCAGCTTCCTCTTTCGTCTATAACGAAGCTCACTCTCGTAGAAATCTAAAAGATTGGCTACACTATTTTTTTTTCTCTCTCCTAAAACCATATTTTCTCTCGAGTAATTTCACCTCTGCAGGAAGGCATCCCTCTGCTTAATGATCATCTTTCCAATACCTTACAGACCACGATCGTCAGAGAGACCGAGCTGTGTGTGTGTGTGTGTGTGTGTGTGTGTGTGTGTGTGTGTGTGTGTGTGTGCATGTATGCCTATGCCTGTTTGTGTGTGCGTGTGTGTCTGTGTCTGTGTGTTTACAAATAAGCAAAATGAATCCTCAACTTCTCGTCCATTTGATACTAGTTTATTTTTTTCATGATTACTGAAACGACTCGGGTAAGTAAATGCCCTAATCAAGGCTATCTCATTAAGTAAATGGAGTCTGTGGTGGTACGTGTGTTTGTGAATTTCACATTGTCTGTTTGGCTCACGGACCAGCCCGCTCGCTGAATTGCTTGATCGTTTTCTTCATCGTTCCTTCATATGTGGACCAACACAGATTGTTCACATTAGTCAAGAAATAGAACATTTATGAATATCATATGATCCATGGCAAAATAGCAAGTGAGAGCTGGACAGACAAATTATCGGCTTACTTAAGGGAAAATGAATATTTTGGAGGGGCGTGAACAGTGAGAGAACAAAATGACAGATGGGATTATCACTGAGGGGAACAGATCGGGAATGGAACAGGCAAAGAAGAGGTGAGCGAGTTAGTATTTTGAGGGACTAATAAAAGTGTTATATGACAGGGTGGCAGATGCAGCTTGCTTGGGACGATGTGGTGTGTAGGGCGCGAGATAAACATGATGAATGATTTGGTGAAAAATAGGTTGGTGAAAACCTTGCGTATGATGGGGTACGGTAATGTGGTGGGAGTGGATGAGATAACAGTAGAAATTCTCAAGAAAAAGAATGACATTACATGCTGAGTGATAAGCGATTATTTTTCAGTGGCCTAAGTTGAATTGTCTGTAGCGTTTGCTAACTTTCTGTATAATGCTATTATATTAAGGTAAGGGGAAGTTGTGTGAGACAATGGAATTCAGAGGGTGTGGTAATGTGCACAGAGCATCAGGCTGGGTAGAAGAAATATGGCTTCGGTAGTGGTATAGGGTATGTGGGCTTGCTATTTTCTGTGTAATGTTTGTGTTGGAAATATTTGGAGAAAGAGAGGTTATAAGGGAAGGTGGGACTATGTCAAGAGTGTGTGATGTTACCATAGCTACTCATCTTGTTGATGGATAGGTTGGTGTGTGAGGGAAGTGTGAAGTTCTTAGAGAGGAACTGGTCGACAGTGTGCTTACAGAGGAAGGGCCTATGAGGTGAATATACATATATATATATATATATATATATATATATATATATATATATATATATATACTTTAGCTGTGCTGACGTGTTTCTATAACAGTACTTCAAACTTCCTCTATGGTACGAAAATACTTGCCGTATCCCTGTGCCAATCAGTTTAGCAGTGCTTCAGGTGACTCGTACGCGATATAAAAAATGTTACATATTACTCCTGCTCTACAGCACGTGTGTCCTCTCGGCACCCCATTACCTGTGGACGTTGCCATGGAAACGCACCTTGTGTTTAGAGGGGAACGAGTCAACGAGGGTAAACACGAGTAAGTTAAAATGAGATAACAGTCAGAGAAAACATGTGGGAAATCCTTCCACATTCATGGAAATATTGGGGGAATGGAAGACAACTAAAAGAGATGAGAGTTGCCCTGACTGTAAGGGATTCTTTTGGTCTTATCACGGATGTAATCTAATGTACGTATGTTGATCCTTGTGACGCTGAAAATAACGTGTGGGTCATCCCATCTGTCTCTGTGTACAGCGAGTACACCCTCACAAACATCCCTCACAGTGACACAAGGGACATATATAAGTTAACTTCCTTTCTGTTCATGTTACGAAATATTCTTTTAAGTTGTATTGGTTGACTGGTATGTATATATATATATATATATATATATATATATATATATATATATATATATATATATATATATATATAAGAGTCCAAGGGGTAAATGAAACACAGTATATATATATATATATATATATATATATATATATATATATATATATATATATATATATATATATATATATAATATGACTGAGAAAGAAATAGAGTAGAAGAATTAAGTAATTAAATGATCAAAAAGACCCTATTGTAGACAAAAACCGTATAATTCATATAACGGAAAACAGAGAAAACAAATAGAATATTCGTTGTTGTTTCGTTGAGCGTCAGTTTGATATTGCTATTAAAGCTCAAACGCCGGTATGAAACATTCATTTCAGTGCTGAAAACAAATCTTGTTTTAATGTATTCCTTTCTGGGTGATTGGCCGTCACACATTACCTTACGATCTCCACTTCTGAGTAGAGCTTACAACCGATGATCCAGCTTACATTGAGGGTCGAATCGTAAAAAGGGTATTGAAGTTGAAGACATTCTGTTTTTTTCTTTCACTTATATGATCTTAGGTTTCCTTTACAGACAGTATTTAATCAAAAACAAACATTAAGAAAACTGTTTCAACTTTCAGTATTGAGACACCAAGTTAACCGAGTTGATTTTGATCCGGGGGAAGGGTGGGGGAGAAGAGTGTGTAAGGGTTCTAAGATACATAGGCTAAGTCTTAAGTCTAAGAGGGTTTCACTTCTTGATAAAGACAGAATATAAAGTATGAGGAGAGTTTAATCTCTTTCTGACCTCTACCCTGGTGTTTGTTTTATCTCGGTCTTTTTATATACTTCTGATCCCTAAGTCCCCACTCCCCTAGGGATTGCTATTAGGACACAACAAACGCTGTAAACGTCATAATGGTTCGACAGTTTGACTCACTAAAGTGAAGATACTTGAGTATCTCCAAGAGTTGAGAAGCTCCCAGGACCTGAATGGTATGTTCGTCCAAACTCCCCCTAGTAAACCTGAGACACCTGTAAACTCAGACTTAGTGTGTATATATCTGAAGATTAATTTCTAATCAGGGTACTATTTACTGTTTGTTTTCCATATAACTAACTTATTATGGTGTTTTAGTGTAGTGTTGACGATTTTTCTACCCATTCCTAACACTAAGCATGACTGGGCACTGGAAGAATAGAAGAAAAATAGTTTTTCTTACAATTTATAGAAAACAAGAAAAGAAAAAATGTAAATGAGCTTTAAGGTTCACTTTACCTTAAGATATAAAGATAAAGAAAACATAAATGGAAGTGGCTATTGTAAAAAAGAACAAAATAAAACTTTTAGAATTGATATGAAATAAGAATGTTATTACCGTTATCACCATAGCACAAAAATGTTCATTATATAGACCACCAACTTTCTGTGTCACAAGCAGAGCTTCCCTACATTGCCATGATCTAATGGCCATTTATTATTTATAGGTTATGCATCCCCACACTATCTCTATCCATGGGGTCTATCGGACCCAGACACCATAAAACGCAAAGGAGGAATGGAAGCAGTAGGTAACGCGCCCGTTCTCTGTGAACTGAAGCCAGAGGAACTCATGTGATCGTACATGTATGGAAGAACCCTTGGAACAAATGAACTTTGAGAAGCGTCGGGTCTGACTTACCTAAGGGTAATGGTTTAGGGTAACGAAATCTGGGCGAGGCAGAATTTTGGACAAGCAGTTTAGAAAAGAGTTTGTTGTATGCATGGTAGTGAAGAGCATGTTCACAGTACGATTCCTGGTGGATCACCCCCTGTTTGGAGATGAGGAGGATGCCAGTCACCAGATGTCCGAAAGTGCTAAGAGACACAGGGTGTTCTGCAGGAGTAGGTCGCGGTTCCTTTGTGGTGGAAAGACAATTCACAGAAGAGATGAAAACCTTTGTCTTGATGGACTAAACTGCGGGGAGAATTCCAGTGGTTCGTGCCAAGGCAGATACACCGTGTTGTGCAAGACGAACCCTGTGTACGATTGAATTCCAGACATCCCCTTGTGTAGCCAGGGAACCTGCGGACCCTAATCCCCCTCTGGAGTCATCGAGTTCAGGAAGGGTGGGCTGTGAAAAGCCGTAACCATTGAATGGAATCAAGAAAGCCTCAGCACCCAGATAGCTTCGGAGGCACCTAATGGTCTATTACGGTTTGAATTCCATTGTATTCCTCTGTATTGGTTCCCAGCCATTAACGGTTACCGTCACAGAAGGGAAGGTTCTCTAAAGCCAAGAGGGCGACGCTGCACCGGCGCCATTGCGAGAGTTGGCCGGATCAAGGGAAATGAAGATGACCTAAAAAAAAGGTAGAATGTCAAAAGTAAATCATAGCAGGGATGTATCATATAGGAAATTTGAAGACGGATAGATTAAAGGAAACTAACAAATCAGGTATTTTTTGTCAACTAAGTTCAGGAATTAGTCATTGCGATTATGAGTTAATTTTCAGAGGTCACTAAGGTGGTATGAAGTCATTTACCTTGTTTGGCCAGGGGTAGGAGCCGATACACCGGGACATTATAGGTCAGGTGGGACCAGGAAGCACGCCATTAATAGAGGAGCCATTTCAGAGTGTGGGGTCTGATAGCATCTGCATCTTAGAGGGGAAATGGTTTCATATGGTAGTAGAAGACCAAGCAACCCGATACCCACAGGCTGCTCTTTTATCTTATGATTCGTACTGGAATAACAGCCTCCAGTTCCACATGACATAATGAGGAAACCCAAACTCGTTACATTAACAACTCGTATAGAAATTACTCCAGCTCAGTAGCTGCCTACACAGAGCCCTTGATAGGCGAGGCAGGAGGAGACCCTTCTGAAGTGTCCACGTCATTCACCACAGTAGATAGATCAAGGCGCCAGGCTGAACACAAGGAGCTTACGTTTACGAAGAACAGTGGACTGCTCCTAAGCTTTTCACTCTACACTAGTACGCGACAGTTATGTCTTCGTCGTCCAAACAAAATATTAAAGAAATTCGGCTTCCCATCGTGGCTGGAAATGTTCATATCACTGCAGCTTGTGTAACAATCCAACAACGTCTAAACCAGGCACTTTCGTGGACAGCTTGTTATCATCACAGTCATATCGGTGAGGTTATACTGTCTCATTTGTTTAATGACCTGCACATTGAAAGTTCCAAGTCACCAGAGATTACCCTTCTTTCCCAGTTTTGCAAGAACTTGGAATTACTTTCACGTAAATGGAATGAGCTACTTCCACGCTTTGATGCAGTTGTATTCAGAGAAGCGGCACTAAATGTGTTAGAGGACTGTAGAGCCAATGTCTGCCAATGTGCCCGTTCATAGCTCTCATTTCAAAGAGATGATTATCAAGAGTTTATTGAGCTGTGTATCGTGTTTCTCGATGGAGAAGTGGCTGACCAGCAATTCACCTTCAAACGACCAGGTGTACAGCAAAGGGACAGATGGATGTCAGACTTACTGTATTCCATCAGCATCTGTATGACTGAGAAACAAAGTCAGCAGCTAACACCACCAGACATAAGCACCCCAAGAGAGCAAGTGTCAAAGTAAGGCGACTTTTATCATCTTTGCCACCCTGATCTGTAGTTCTTGGTGTTTGACCTGCACGTCTTCTGTGGAGATGAACTATAACACGACCTAAAGCTGTTCAACATCTGGTACAGTATGAGCAACCCTAAAGGGAGGATGAAGAACTGGGTGAAATGCGGACCGACTGCCGTATCGAAGATTCGAACCCATGCGTGCCTTAGCATGCGTCATGGTGGGTCAATCTGATTATTGCCTTACGAAGGCCCATTACACTACACCACGAAGGTCCGTGTTTGAAGAGCCTCGGAAAGACTTGAGATGTAACTCATTCGTTCTTTGCGTCCTGGTCAAATGAAGATGATCCCCTTTGAGACGAAATAACAGCTTAGGGCTGCCAGTATCTGGGAATGCCAAATTCAGCCGCTCAGGGAATGAGCTGCCATTCTAGTTTGGAATGTGGTCAATGTTATCATTTTAGATTATCAAGTAAGACCCCATCGCCATGTTCTCATATTTTGAAACGGATGCAGTGCCATGGGTAGTAGTTGCGATATAATTAGATACAGTTTTGTACGTTGATGTAGATTTATACCATATTGATTTATACATGATGCTGGTGCGTGACCTTTTAGTATAATCATCTTGCGGTACAACTAATTTTTGAATGGTAGACGGTTCCAGCATAAAAAGGTAAATTGCTCACCTAGAGGTATTTTTGATGCATCTGAATTTCTGAGAGAGGGAGAGAGTCATCAACCATGATTATGTGTGGAAAGGAGACGGTGTGCTGAAAGTTAGGAACTACTATTTTGAAGCCTCTACAATGTATGAGTGAACTTAACATTTCTGTTTACGTTGTACTTGCACACTGCTTGTTTCTGGGCGAGAGAATCTTGCAGTCACAAATACATAAAGAATGATATGGGGTCCAAGTCTACTTGAATCCTAAAGGTTCTGATTCAGTTCTTAAAGTGATTTTAAAACCCACTGATGCCTCTGCCTGATGATAGAAGAAATGTGATATTCTCATATCATGGCACAAATACGGAAAAATTCAGCGCCTTCGGAATACACCTTCACAGCTGTATAACCATACAATATCATGCTGTAATGAAATCTAGTTGATGCAGACTGGTCTGCATAAAAGATCATTGAATATCGCGAGGAAGATAACTGAAGCTGTGTTCCAGATTAAGTCATTCACAGTATGTCATCATTATGGTAAAAGGTTATAGAAATAAATCTTTTTAAGTTTGGAATTATCGATGAAAGTGTCGGTATCTCGAGTATATTCTTTTCAAAATATTGTTTGCTTTACGTGACGAGGATAATTATACCTTATCAGACATAGATAAGCTCTGCTAATGATAATAAGCTTTACTTGAGGGTAAGCTTTACCTGACGAAGATAAACTTGAAGAGGTTAAGATTTATCTGACGACGATAAGCTCTTCCTGACGAAGATCAACATTATATAATGAGGAAAAGCTTAATCTGATGAGGATGAGTTCTACTGAATGTAATCAACTCCTCACAAAAATCATGACATCATTTTACCAATCTGAAAGGTTTTAATTCCCACGAAGCTGCCAAGCACACAGCCATCATTCTTTACAGACGTGGCAGGGAAAAAAAAACAAAAATATCTCCCCCCTATACCGTTAGGAAATACCACGCGAATGC